>NC_053026.1:106408820-106531985 GCF_003073215.2 Triticum urartu | reverse complement strand
ATAATAAAAAAGTTATTCTTTGATATAAATAGTATTGAAGACATATATCTGGCAGAAAAATTCATACTAATGTATATATTGTTAGCTGCGTCAGTTTGCATATGGATCATTACAAAAAAAATACATCAAACCTTATATATACCGCTTATCACCAACAAAATAACATCCTAAAGTCTGTATTCGAACTTTAGTTATGTCTGACTAATTGACAAAAGTTATTCTTATCTGCTAGGTCAAAGTAGAACCTCAAACTACATTTAGTTTATAAAGTATTCGGAATATATACGTAAAAAGTAGTGGCGCAAGCTACACCTTCAGCACTACATCCGTATCCAAAACTAAAACAACAACGTGTTTTAGAACGGAGGACCTTAACCTATTTCGTCCTACCGGTGACCATGAATAATATTTGAAATTTTGAGTACAATTCTCCAAAGCATATGTTTAACGTAGGATATAGTTGCAATACTTATATATTAAGTGTATTATGAAACTAGCCCGTGCGAATGCACGGGTTGACGACTAGTTTATTTAATTATTTACTTCACTTAAATTAATTAAGTATAAGAATTTTTTAAGCATATTATTGTTATTACTTTTGGCTCGCACTATTTTATGTGTGCAGATAGAGGATTTGGGTCGGGCAGCGCTATCACCACGCCGTAGCGACGTGGCATGTTGATGTCACTCGGCCAATCTATGGCGTCAACTCGGCTGGACCGGTGGCTTTGCCACTACTTTATTAATCCACTCGGGGGACTTCGGTATCACATTGCTAGCCTGCTCCGTCACCTCGGCCGGACTGGGGGTTTTGCCTCGCCATATCGATCGTGCTATGTCACCACTTCGGAATGCCGAACTCCTCACTCGGCCATCTCGGGACTAGCTTGGAGGCTCGGACTTCTTCCCGACGCAATCTCGAGTGCAGCCTGCATCATCAACATCGAACACATTAACCAGCTAAGTCGCTTTCATGCTCAACTGTTTCAATTTTCAAAAAAAATTCGGTTCGACCAAATATTATATTTGTGTTAAAAACTTAGTTTGTTAGCAAACGTTGTTTGTTAAAAACACTTCCTTTCCCATGTTAACTGGGGGCTCTTAAATTTGTATGAGCCGCTTTATAGTAAATGTGTTTCCTTCTTGGTCGTTGCAAAGTCTTTTTCTATTACTCCTTTTTCGACGCGAGTGTGCGGTCAATAGCCGGATAGCCTGGTTTTCTCTCTAAAGCCGCTCGAGTTTAGTTCACTAAACTGACCTTTGAGAAACACTCCACCTTCGGGATAGGGAGGTTGAAGCCGAAGGCTGACCCGCTTGAAGTCTTGAGATCGGATGTGTCATATTAATGCACGACGGAAGCACAAAAATTTTAAGAACAATTTTTGGAATGGCACCAAATGACTTGATTTAGTTCGGACGTCAAGCTTTTACATAAGTTTTTTGGCTTTTCGAGCTTATGAAACTTTTTTGCTATTTGTATGTTTTTTGTTTCAGGAAGCGGGTCATCCTCATGACCGAGGTGCCCAGCATTATAATTCAACTCGGAAGATCTCTTCCGACCCACAACTCGGCATCTTTGCCGTCAAACTACACATCAGCGTTAACAATACACATGCCACATAGGGACTAGTTCCCGAGCAGTGCAATGTCACACGCCTTTAAAGCGTTGGCAACATTAACGGGGGGTTGGACTATAGCCGAACCCACCAAAAGCCAAGGTACTCTGAGGAGTCTTCGGCAAAACGTTCTCGGATATTGCTTTATATGCATCGGTTTCGAATTGTGTCTTTGGTCAATAGTTGGGTCGCCCGGCTCCCGTGCTTACCCTTATGTTTCCGATTGTTTGGCTAAGGGTAAAGGGAGAACCACTGCGATTGTGCTTCCGGTTCAACTGGTTAAGTGCCTCAGTGGAGAAAGCCAAAAACTGACTGTCACAATAAGCGTAAATTCGTCAGCGATCCGATGACTGTGTTAAACTATAAGATCGATGGAGGTCACCCTGTGTTAAATGATGGGCCGTTCATAGCATTGGCCGAAGTGTTTACGGCTTGACATCGGCTGTCATCGAACACTAAGCGGGGGCTAGTAACTAGTCTCCCAACTTTAAGCTCCTATGACTAAGTGAAAGTTATAAAGCCCGCATATATGATTGCCTTGTTTCCGCTAACACAACCGCCTTCGGGCACTGAGACGTCGGCTAAGGGTTGTTTTTTATTGCAGAAACACCAAATGATAAATGGTCGCAACAGAGTCAAAATAAACATATATCATCAGTGTTTGTATTCATTATACAAGCGCCACTTTTCGTAATTATTGTTATAAAGCCATAAATATGCATCGATTTGACTTAAGATTTTGGCCAAGCTGGGTTTCCTGGCTCATGTGGTTACCCCTACGTTTCCGATTGTTCGGCTAGGAGGTAAAGGGAGCACCTCTGTGATTGTTACTTCCGGGTCATCCGTGTTAGTACCTTGAATTGGGAGAAGTCGAAAGCTAGCCATCTTAAAGAATATAATTGGTCGGCAACGATGGAAGTGAAAATTTTGGTTCATTTAGACCACATAGTTCGGAAACTTTCCCTTAACTAAATCCTCAATATTTTCATCCCACATTGATCAGAGGTGAGGTTTCATCACTGGTATGCATCGGTCCTAAACAAACGGTTTTTTACCCCTTTCCGTGATGGCATTTGGAACCGTCGCCAAGTGAGTGTGGGCGATAAGGGGGTCCTTCCCACACGACCCAGAAACCGTTGGGGATATGCCCTCCTGGCACACACGCTCAGCAAAATGAGGTCGTGTGCGACCGACGAGCACTCAAATACATAAATACGTACAGTAGTGCTAAAAAATACAATTATACAGGCAAAATCATTTCTGGTCGTAAGTACATCCCACACGGTCAGTCACCACTAAACGTTTCAGTTCCTATATACATACCACACAGTCACTACAAGAAAAACGTTTGCGCAAGGTGGCGTAACGCAAACAGTTTTAAAGAGAATGTCATGTGTGATTGTTCATTAATCCAACACGGTTTATTCCTAGAAACTGTGTGCGTTGCCTTAAGTCATCGCCCACGGTGTTTTCTCATTAACCATTTGCAATAAGAAAACCCAATTAGCAAGCTAATTGGCCAATTAGTAATAATCCATTTACTAATCTAATTGACATTCATATTAAGCACATAATACATTCCATTTCCATATTAAGCAAGCAAGATTTCATAATTGAAATACATCGGAGTACAACATGATATAGCTTTAGCACTCACCTACCCCATTACACAACAGCACTAGCAGCAAGTTTCACATGCAACATCTAGAACCTTTCGAAATTATCATCATAGACGGTACATAGAGAGATGCATCTCATTTGGAAAACTGCTAAAGCGGAAGGCAAATATTGAGCCTTCATTCATGTTGAAGGTCTTTGCAACTTTAGGCCAGTGCCTGTGGATGATTTTTCGTCCATCCTTCGACCTCTTCAGGAACACTTCAATATTGAACCGTGGGTTTTGTATGAAAACTTCCCTCGCATCCTGACCACAGAGGTGATTTGAGAGGTAATCATCAGTGAACCCTGAAAACAAGGATGTGCATAAATATCTTCTCTATATTGGAAACGGGGCAAAGTAATAAAAAAAGGCAAGGTATAATAGTTAGTACCATCTTGTAAACCTCACTGCTTCCCATTGTTTCCTTGCAACACATATAAGGTAGTTAGTCATCAGGTTAAGTAAGGGTTTGCATGCTATTAGTAAAATATGTTGATGAAAAATAAGCACATTGCAGATTCATCAGATTAATTCAAGCCACATGGAAAACCCATTATCCAAACAAAGCATGATTAAGAACTAGGAAATATAGCATTTTTATATGTTTCTCATGTATTAAGTGTAGCCAAATTCGATTTATTCCTCACATGGTATACAGTAAGAGAATGCAGCCACAGCAATTGAACATCACATTGCAGAATTGAACCAAGCAGTTAACTAAACACCACAACAAATGAACCAAATGTTAACTAATCACCACATTGCACAATATAACATACTCCTAATAGAAGATCAGACATTTAACCAAACCAAGCATGCTTAACAACTTGGAAATGTAGCAATTGTATTTGTTTCTCATGTATTTAGTACAGCCAAATTCGATTTATTCCTCACATGGTATACAATAAGATAACGCAGCCACAACAATTGAACATCATATTGCAGAATTGAACCAAGCAGTTAACTAAACACCACAACAAATGAACCAAACGTTAAGTGGGCACCACATTGCATAATATAACATACTCCTAATAGAAGATCAGACAGTTAACCAAACCAAACATGCTTAACTACTTGGCAATATATCTCATGTATTTAGTACAGCCAAATTCGATTATTCCTCACATGGTATACAATAAGAGAATGCAGCCACAACAATTGAACATCGCATTGCAGAATTGAACCAAGCAGTTAACTAAACACCACAACAAGTGAACCAAGCCACAACAAATGAACCAAGCAGTTAACTAAACACCAATTGAACAATATAACATACTCCTAATAGAAGACCAGACAGTTAAAGAAACCAAGCATACTTAACAACTTGGAAATATTGCACCTTGAAGAATTGAACATCACATTTATAGAATTGAACCAAGCAGTTAATTGAACACCACATTGCAATACATATAGAACATATACACTATAGCAAAAGATTGCATGGTGAAAGTAGATAGCATAAGTCACTAGAATTTGTTAAGGAAAGGCACTAGCTAGCAAACTGAGCATGGGTCCTTATAGTGAGCTAATAAGACAAGCTATTCCTCATTGTCAGCGATATCGATGATGATTGGATCCTTGGACATGGAAGAGGGCGAGGCCTCAGCATCGTGGGTGCCCTCGTTGTAGTGCTGAGTTGCCTGAGACGCTCCGGGCACCAACCTGCTGGCTCTCGAGATGAGGTAAGCACATGCACGCTGAAAAAACACCTCGTAGTCTTCGTCGAAGGCACCGACGGTGGCCTCGAGAAAATGCCATGAACTGTCGTTTAAAGCAGCCAACCACATCACGGCATCGGCGCGCGAGGCGTCAACGGTGGCCTCGACGGCGAGGTGCTCCTCCAAGATCTAGGGGTCGGCACAAATGGCAGCCATCGCGACCTCATCCGTGCATGCGGCCGCGATTTGCCTCTCCGCTGCCAAATGCTCCTTGAGGTCTTGGCTATACTGCGTGCACCAAGGCTTAGGCCGGCGCTTATTTGGTGGAGGGGTCAGTGATTTGGGTGGAAGGTGTCGCGCTTGCGCCGGCGGTCGGGGCATGTGGGTTGTGGAAGGAGGAGGATGAGGGTCAGGTGTGGATTACCTGCCTGGGTAGGCGAGGCCGAGCAGCATGAAGGAGGGTCGCCGGCGAGGAGGCGGCGGCACTGCAAGCAAGGAGTGAAGGTTTTAACTTGGAAAGGAAGGCAGAAAGGGGGGAAATATGGCTTTTGGTAAGGGGGAGGGGCAGAGGTAGATATTTCTACGGAAGCCGAAAATTTGGAATCGCTTCAGCCAAAAAACTGGCGCGCAAAGTGTCATCAGACACGGTCCCTTATTCAGACACGGTCCGAAGATATTTTGTGTTGCATCTCACATGGTTGGTTATAATAAACTGTGTGGGATCTACTTGATTTTTTGTCTTGATTTGAATTACATAATGGGGTCGCACCGGCCATGGACGGTGTTTGAATTGCAAGACCTTTTATCTGCAGTGATCATAAAAAAATTGGAATTATTCGGGGTTCGTTTGGACATTTTTATGCATTAAGTGAGTTTTCAATGCATTTATGTGCATAATTCAAATTTGAACTACATGCACATGCTCCAGTGCATATAAATTGGTTGAAAAATCAAATCTTTGTCCTTGGGTGCATCCTTAGGTCCCATGCAAGAAATGGGAATGAATGTCAAACACCCTGCCACCGTCACTCGGCCGCAAACATTGAGATACCTGATTTTTAAATTCTAGTAAATCCAAAACTTGTCTGAAATTCATGAAACTTGCCATGCTATCATGGAGCGGCATCAACATGGCGTGGTAAAGTTTTTGAACCATTTGGGGCAGGTTTGGGTATATGCTTCTCACAAACCAGAGCTTCTCACAACAAGCATGATGGTTTCGGTAGGGAATGCTCCAACTTTGGGGACGAAACGATATCCATTTTCTCTAATTGCTTTCAAAAAAAATTCATGTCAACATAGAACAATAGGAGTGTTGTGTTATTTTTTGCGTTTTTTCGGGGTTCATTTGGACATTTTTATGCATTAAGTGAGTTTTCAATGCATTTATGTGCATAGTTCAAATTTGAACTACATGCACATGCTCCGGTGCATATAGATTGGTTGAAAAATCAAATCTTTGGTCCTTGGGTGCATTCTTAGGTCCCATGCAAGAAATGGTAATGAATGTCAAGCATCGTGCCACCGTCACTCGGCCGCAAACATTGAGATACCTGCTTTTTAAATTCTAGTAAATCCAAAACTCGTCTGAAATTCATGAAACTTGGCATGCTATCATGGAGCGGCATCAACATGCCGTGGTAAAGTTTTTATCCCATTTGGGGCAGGTTTGGGTATATGCTTATCACAAACCAGAGCTTCTCACAACAAGCATGATGGTTTCGATAGGGAACGCCCCAACTTTGGGGGCGAAATGATATCCATTGCCTCTTATTGCTTTCAAATTTTTTCTCGTGTCAACATAGAACAACAGGATTGTTGTGTTATTTTTTGTGATTTTTCAGGGTTCGTTTAGACATTTTTATGCATTAAGTGAGTTTTCAATGCATTTATGTGCATAATTCAAATTTGAACTACATGCACATGCTCCAGTGCATATAAATTGGTTGAAAAATCAAATCTTTGTCCTTGGGTGCATTCTTAGGTCCCATGCAAGAAAAGGGAATGAATGTCAAGCACCGTGCCACCGTCACTCGGCCGCAAACATTGAGATACCTGGTTTTTAAATTCTAGTAAATCCAAAACTCGTCTGAAATTCATGAAACTTGGCATGCTATCATGGAGCGGCATCAACATGTCGTGGTAAAGTTTTTGTCCCATTTGGGGCAGGTTTGGGTATATGCTTATCACAAACTAGAGCTTCTCACAACAAGCATGATGGTTTCGATAGGGAACGCCCCAACTTTGGGGGCAAAACGATATCCATTGCCTCTTATTGCTTTCAAATTTTTTTCGCGTGTCAACATAGAAAAACAGGATTGTTGTGTTATTTTTTGTGATTTTTCAGGGTTCGTTTGGACATTTTTATGCATTAAGTGAGTTTTCAATGCATTTATGTGCATAATTCAAATTTGAACTACATGCACATGCTCTGGTGCATATAAATTGCTTGAAAAATCAAATCTTTGGTCCTTGGGTGGATGCTTAGGTCCCATGCAAGAAATGGGAATGAATGTCAAGCACCGTGCCACCGTCACTTGGCCGCAAACATTGAGATACCTGGTTTTTAAATTCTAGTAAATCCAAAACTCGTCTGAAATTCCTGAAACTTGGCATGCTATCATGGAGCAGCATCAACATGCCGTGGTAAAGTTTTTGTCCCATTTGGGGCAGGTTTGGGTATATGCTTATCACAAACCAGAACTTCTCACAACAAGCATGATGATTTCGGTAGGGAACACCCCAACTTTGGGGGCGAAACGATATCCATTGCCTCTAATTGCTTTCAAATTTTTCCTCGTGCCAACATAGAACAACAGAGTGTTGTGTTATTTTTTGTGATTTTTCGGGGTTCCCTTAGACATATTTATGCATTGAGTGAGTTATGAATGCATTTATGTGCATAATTCAAATTTGAACTACATGCTGATAACCCACAAGTATAAGGGATCGCAACAGCTTTCGAGGGTAGAGTATTCAACCCAAATTTATTGATTCGACATAAGGGGAGCCAAAGAATATTCTCAAGTATTAGCAGCTGAGTTGTCAATTCAACCACACCTGGAAACTTAGTATCTGCAGCAAAGTGTTTAGTAGCAAAGTAATATGATAGTGGTGGTAGCGGCAACAAAAGTAAAGACAACAAAAGTAATGTTTTTGGTATTTTGTAGTGATTGTAACAGTAGCAGCGGGAAAGTAAATAAGCGTAAACCGGTATATAGAAAACTCGTAGGCACCGGATCGGTGATGGATAATTATGCCGTATGCAGTTCATCATGTAACAGTCATAACATAGGCTGACACAGAACTAGCTCCAATTCATCAATGTAATGTAGGCATGTATTCCGTATATAGTCATACGTGCTTATGGAAAAGAACTTCCATGACATCTTTTGTTCTACCCTCCCGTGGCAGCGGGGTCCTATTGGGAACTAAGGGGTATTAAGGCTTCCTTTTAATAGAGAATCGGAACAAAGCATTAGCACATAGTGAATACATGAACTCCTCAAACTATGGTCATCACCGGGAGTGGTCCCGATTATTGTCACTTCGGGGTTGCCGGATCATAACACATAGTAGGTGACTATAGACTTGCAAGATAGGATCAAGAACTCACATATATTCATGAAAACATAATAGGTTCAGATCTGAAATCATGGCACTCGGGCCCTAGTGACAAGCATTAAGCATAGCAAAGTCATAGCAACATCAATCTCAGAACATAGTGGATACTAGGGATCAAACCCTAACAAAACTAACTCGATTACATGATAAATCTCATCCAACCCATCACCGTCCAGCAAGCCTATGATGGAATTACTCACGCACGGCGGTGAGCATCATGAAATTGGTGATGGAGGATGGTTGATGATGACGACGGCGATGAATCCCCCTCTCCGGAGCCCCGAACGGACTCCAGATCAGCCCTCCCGAGAGGTTTTAGGGCTTGGCGGCGGCTCCGTATTGTAAAACACGATGATTTCTTCTCCCTGATTTTTTTTCTCTCCGAAAGCAGATATATAGAGTTGGAGTTGGCGTCGGAGGGCATCCAAGGGGCCCACAAGGTAGGGGGGCACGCCCTAGAGGGGGGCGCGCCCCCACCCTCCTGGATAGGGTGTGGGCCCCTGGTCTTCATCTTTGGCAAGGATTTTTTATTGTTTTTCTAAGATGTTCCGTTGAGTTTCAGGTCATTCCGAGAATATTTGTTTTCTGCACATAAAACAACACCATGGCAATTCTGATAAAAACAGCGTCGGTCCGGGTTAGTTCCATTCAAATCATACAAGTTAGAGTCCAAAATAAGGGCAAAAGTGTTTGGAAAAGTAGATACGACGGAGACGTATCAACTCCCCCAAGTTTAAACCCTTGCTTGTTCTCAAGCAATTCAGTTGGCAAACTGAAAGAAAGAAAGAAAAACTTTTACAAACTCTGTTTGCTCTTGTTGTTGTAACTATGTCAAGCCACACTACAAAAAAAATACACTTCCATGATGATACGTGTTTGTCACAGTAGGTCGCTTTTTTGTCATGCATGTACATCCATGACAAATTTATGACAGAACCAAGATAGTCATACCTGTGCTGTCGTAGAAGTGTTCCATGACATTACCAAAATTATCATCACGGAAGTGTCCACTTCCATGACGATAAATCGCGCGTCACAGAAGTGCTTTCGTCTAGGGTGACCGACACGTGGCATCCACCATAACGGAACGCTGTTAAGCTATCGGGTCAGGTTGTGGATCCGATAACCCATTAACAGCCCCGACTAATGGGAAATTTCCACATGTAAAATTCTTATTGGCCGGACAAAACACGTGTCAGCTCGTCAGTTGGTCATATAGGCGCCTATGATACGTCGACACGTGGCACGGCCCAACAGAGGCCTATTCCTGTGAAAAGGCTGGCCCGTTTGACTTGGTCAAAAGCTGGCGGGCCGGCCCATGGAAAGCCTATTAACGGCCTGTTCGCATATAGCCCATTTATAGCCCGCTAACCCAAGGCCCGTTACGCCCTATCCGAATTAGGCCCAGTAGCGTCATCTGGGCCATCCAATATGATTCCAGCCCGTTTTCACTTCTGGCCCATGTATGGCCCATGACGTCTTTCGGCCCGTATGAGGCCCTATGTAACTCTTGGCCTATTAACGGCCCGTGGTGAAACTGGCCCGTAATGAACAGTGTATCACTTTACACCCATTAACGGCCCGTGGTGAAACTGGCCCGTAATGAACAGTGTATCACTTTATACCCATTAACGGCCCGTTATTCCATTGGGCCGTTTCCAGCCCATGTTATCTTTCGGCCTTCTCAGAGCCCATTTATTCTTGGGCTCATTTCCAGCATTCGTTTACTTACGGCCCGTTACTGTCATTTTCTACTTGTGGGCCAAATTCAGCCTGTGGTTACAGTCGGCCCGTTTGTGGTCCGTTAATACGTTGGGCCATTTTCATAGCGTCATCAAATACGGCCTATTAACGATGGCCCGTTACGGTTGACCCATGAACGGACAATTCCAACTCTAGACCGTTTACGGCCATAATGCGGCCTATTATTGGCCCATGTTTGGCCAATCGATCATACGGCCTGTATAAGGCCCATTGATGATACGGCCCGTAGAAGGCCTACTGTTTCTACGGACCGTAGGAGGCCCAGTGTCACTACAGTAAATATTATCCCATGGTTATTGTGGCCTAGTTTTAAAAAATAGGTTATTGCAGCCACTAGTTAACCGCGGAAAAAGAACTGCAATGACTACAGGCAAACAAATAAACAAGACAACAAGGAAATAAATAAGCAAGCAACTAATGCTAGGCTATCACGGCTATTACACATATTACATCCACTGGGCATCAAAGTTCGCCACCAGTGCAAATATAGGGAACAAAGCAGCATATCATATACACTGCCCATCAAAATTGGCCACCAGTGCAAATAAACGCGGCAGCAAAACAAGAGCATAACTGAAACAACTTCAGAAGAGCTCAAGAAACATTATCCTAGGTACCCACCATGCTGGCAATAAGCTTAGCAAGCTGATTAGCTTTGTCTTGTCTGGCGCTAAAATCCTCCAACACTTGCTGTTGCACCAGAAAGTATGCATCTGAATGCTCCAGGGACTTCCGCAGTCCTTCTGCTTCTTGTCACAGCACAGCTGATCGATGTCTTTCATCTTGTAGTTGAGACTCAACAAACCGAACTGATTTAGACAGTGAGTTTGAATAGCTTGTGCAAGCGGTAGTGGCCAGTAACTCCAACACTAAACCAAGACAGGATGTGTCACTATCCTGCACCTTATCTGCATTACTTCCTTTACCGTTGCTTAATAAGGCACTCTTCCCCAATATTCTGTCAGCATTCTAAAAGAAGAAACAAGCAGACACATAACAAGTTTAGCATGTACTAGTATATGAAACTCATTTCGGTGAACCAGTTCATTAGTAAGGTGGACAGGATTAAACTACCAAGTCTTCTATTGCGAAGTAATAGTACATAATAAAAGCATCAAACAAACATATATCTATGTCCTATGGTAGCAATGGAATCTTAAATTAGAACAGTTGCTCTTCAGGTTTAGGCACTTGTTCTACATGAACAGAGTACAGTAAGACGCAAGAATATAATATTTAAAAATAGAAAATGAGCTCATAGACCTTACCACATTCTTGGTTCGGTACCAGTGCAGAACAAGGCGTTCCCAGTCATCGTCCAATAAATGTGTCTCAGGAGAACGTAAGGGAATTTGATGAGTTTCTTTGCCGGTGAAGTACGTTTTCTTCAAGTAATTCCGATACTGCCACCAAGCATTCTTGAAGATAGCAGAGGTATTAGCACAGGTTACCTCATCCTGAGTTTCCAAATCGGTCCTTCTCTATAGAGAAAAATGGGAAAATTTGCTGTATTATAACCATCATGGAGGTAGGATGTATGGGACAAAGCAAAGTAATTGCCATGAATAACATTACTTACACATAACTCCTGGACAAACACCTGCAACTGGCATTTTCCTTCATCTTCAGTATAATATTTCCAAGATGGGAAGATACGCACATACGATTTAACAACATCAAATGCGATAGATGCTAAACTACGACTAGCTGGTTGTGCTTCCTCCACAGGAATAGGCGTACTAACTGCTGGAGTTGGGGTTCGTCGTGATAGTACTGGCCCTTTGGGCACTGGAGCTGCCTTACTAACTGCTCTTATTTGGGAGCTCTGTGGTGGAGATGGTGCTGTGTCAACAGGAACTGGGTTACTATCGGCTGGGGTTGGGGATAGATTGGGTGAAGCTGGTTCTCTGTCCATCGTAGTAGGGGTACAATCTGCGAGAGTTTGGGTTATGTGTGGTAGGGATGGTTCTTGTGCATGTACAACCGGGGTGCTATCTCGACCAAGAGGTAGCACTGTTTTATTTGAAGACCGTGTTTTTAGTCCGCTAGATACTGGCATCACCCGCTCCAATTCAAATGGCTGATAAACAGGAAACATAGTTGAATGTAGAGACATTGTATGAGAGACAGATGCAATAGATAGTGTGCAAAAAAGAGGGCATGAAATAGTTGACATGTATATTGTTTAACTAAAACGGATAGCATGACATAATTTCACATATATGATGTCTATCTAAACTGGATAGCATAGCATAACATAATTCAAAGATATAATGAATAACTAAAGAGGATCGCCTGACATAATTCACCTACATGTTATCTAAGTAATCATGATCGCATCATTTAATTCACATATATGATTTATATGCTAAACAGAGGGCATTCGATATGATGACTGAACTAAGAACATGGTGTTGAATATTGTGTATATGATGTCTAAACTATGCAATGCAAGACACCGTATGCATGATATGAGCAGTATAACCATGCCAAGTTAGAGCATACACCTCAGTGGGAGAATAGGACTGGTCATTTGTCTCTGAATCCATCTCTGAGGAGCTATCGGGACCCAACAAGAGATCTGCTTCGACAGGTAGCACTGTCTGCTCTGAAGGCCTTGTTTTCACTCTAGATTTTTCCATCTCCCACCCAAATGGCTAATTCATAGGAAGAGTAGTTTAATGTACAAACATTGTCGACAAATGGAAATGTAATAAATAAAAGGATGGGCAAGATATCATTCAAATATATGATGCCTGGTTAAACAGGATGGCATTGCACATTTCACATATATTATGGCTGGCTAAAAGACATGAGACTGCATAATTCCCATATATGATATAGAAACTAAACAGGTGGCATTACAGAACATGTCTAAACTAAGCAGATGACATATATGATGTCAAAAGTAGGCACTGCAAGGCAACATATGCATGATATGACTAACATCATCATGCCAAGGTAGAGCAAACACCTTGGGGGGTAAATAGGAGTGGTCAGCGGCGTCCGAATCCGCCTCAGAACAGATATCTTCCTCTGGATTACAACAATCTGGAGAGGGGTGGGGAGGGTTTTCCATTGAACCCACCATGGAGCGATGTCTGCATGACATTGTATTGCTGCGCAAAACTCTTCTCTTTTTCTCTACATGTTCAGCATGACTGTGTACAATATCTGACATGCATACGAAAAAATATGGTGAGATTATGTAAGGAGAGTATGCAGAAATTTAGAGTGATGGTAACAACTAGTGGACCTATGTTTTTCGTTGAACCAAAATAGCCCTAATGGATCGACGTGAATGTATAGTAATAAGTGATGCAACAAGTGTACAACCTCTTTGCCGTAGCCGTGTCGACCTCAGCATCATTGGGTTGGTCACTGAAGCAGTTGAGGCGGAGGTGGCTGTCGGAGGTGTGGAGGAAGATCTGAGGAATCTGTAGACGGCGTCCAGGGCACTGCTCTATTGTGATGGATCGTTCTGTGTTGGAGCAGCTCCGGTGAGCCGTAAGACGTCAAGGCTGAAGCAGCACAAGACAGACATCGTCAATCTCAAGTGGGATTCTAATAGCATTTCCAATAGATGATGTAAAATGGATGTAAAATTAATATCACCAAAAACCACCTGACTACAACAGATGAGGTAAAAACTGTTGACTCTGAACTTAACTTTCGAAACTGAAATTTACTGTGGAATCTGAATGCTACTGTCGAAACTGAACACAATGGTAGCAGAGAGGCACTTGACATGTAGTTTAGGGAGGGCCTACAGTTCATCTTCAACCTGCACCCCCCTGAGCCGCCAGCCACCACCGACCGAACCGCCGGCACCAGCACCGCCTCGCTGCCCCGAAACAACTCGCCACCGCCGCCCCGGCCAGCCCTCTAGGCCCCCCACCCTGAACCCTAAGATAGATAGTGGGGTACCTCTCCGGCGAGCCCCCGTCCCCGCTGCGGGTGGTTCTTCCTTAACTCTGGCGAGCCCCCCCCCCAACTCCTGAAAATCGACTGACCCAAAAGTCGATTCAGTTGACTGAAGTGTGGCTTAATCGGAGCAGAGCAGCAGCACGAGCAACGGGGAGAGCAGCAGCAGCAGCTGGGTGAGTGAGCGATCGAGCGAGAGCCGGAGCAGCAGCCGTAGATCCGGCTGGTATGGACGCCGCCGCCTAAGGGGCCTCGCACTTGGGGAGAGCCGCCGTGGAGATGTCACCTGCGACGCCGGCTTTAAGGTAGCCGCTCCATGGGGGTGCGGGATGGAGCGCCATCGGCGCTGGGAGGTCGAGTTAAGGAGAACGTGCGATGCGATGAGTGTACAACCTCTTTGGTGGTGCCGAGTAGGCCTCGGCTTCGTCCAAGGAGTCGGTGAGGATGCTGCGGTTCCTGTGGAGCAGGTTAAGGCGGTGCTGTGGGGATGGAGCAGCTCCTTGGGGGAAGAGGACGGGGCAGCTGGACCGGCGGGACGGCAAGATGGACGACGGATCCTCATCCGGGGAGGTGGACGAGGGACGTCGAGCTGTTGCGGTGGACGACGTAGTCGGGGAAGAGGCTCCGGCTGGGCAGCGGTGACGTGGCGGACGGAGGAGGGTGGGGTTTCGCGGCTGGAGCGGAGAGGTTATGGCAGCCTGGGATTTCGAATGGCGAAAAGGGGGTGATGGGAGGGGGTGAAGCATGACTTAGGAACGCGCTTGTGCAAAATGTAGGGTGTGTTATAAAAGTACCCCCCCACCAATTTGAACTAGCGGCGCTTTCGGCTCAGGGTTAGAAGGGGGATTTCACGTGTCGGGATTTGGCAGCTGGAGGGAGTTTTCGCGCGCGTTGTAATTTCGGGATAGCAAGGCGCGGGTTGTGAAGGCGCGGTTTTGGGAGCACGATATCTGAATTTTCGGGATATAACAAGACGCGGGTTGAATTTCAGGGACAAGCCTAACGTGTCGTAATATTGTACTTGTACGTACCAAATCAATTCGCACTTCCCTCAACCAAAAAGAAAAAGAAAAAAATAAAACTATTCACACCACACAAAGAGAGAGTCTTGCCCCGTTTTACTATACAAATGCTATTCAAAGCTACTCCCTCCTTCCATCTATATAGGGCCTAATGCGTTTTTTGATGCTAACTTTGACCAAATATTAGAGCAATGATATATGACATGCAACTTACACAAAGCACACTGTTAAATTCATCTGTGAAAGGTTCTTTCAATGATATAATTTTCACATTGTGCATGTCATGTACTATTAATCTTGTCAATAGTCAAAGGAGGTCTTAAAAATCTCATTACGCCCTATGTAGATGGAAGGAGGGAGTATGAATCCATGTTATGTCCGATTAAATTTTTTCGCTTGCTGTATAATGCCTGTAACCTACTCATACCAACATTTTAGTGCATTCCAAATGTCTATACTACCGCTGCAATTCGTACTAAATTTGAATTCGTTTCTCTATTTCAATAAGAATCTACAATCATGATTGTTACCAACTTCAACCATCAAAGTTTCCTTGCTATCCGCCAGATATAAATCAGACGGCCTATAATGCAGGATGGCAGGCACACCATCATCAACAACTCCGTTTTTATAAGAATAGAGATAAAATATATTAAATGTAGTATACCATGTCCATAACCACACCATGTTTATCACCGTTATATATATTCACACATCCGTCGGTTTTAAACACTATGATAAATTCTTCAAATATCCGAATTCGCTTTTTATAATGAAGTATATATGATCTCTATTCATCTTTTACACCCACACAACCCTCTTATCTTTGTAGCTAGCGCTAACTTTCTCTTGTGCATGCACACGCCCGCATCCCTCTCACCCTCCCTCAGCATTCTCTAGGTCCATCGCGCAAATTCGTGTTTTCACTTTAGGTCGTTCACCCACGGTGTGTGTAGGCCCCCAGCTCCTTCTTTACGGCACACATCGATCAATATGCCTCTCTAGCTAGGTGTGCCTAGCACAAACACAAGCTTCCCCTCTTCTCTTGTCACCGTCCATGCCTCACTCCCACCATTCTTTTCATCGTTCTCGTACTCGCACACTCCTCCCCCTCGATATAGTACGCCTCTCGTACCACCTCCTACATGCATCCCTCTCTCTCTATCCTTCTCCTCGTGCCTCGTTCGCTTCTAAAACACACATGCATGTATACCGATCGATCTCCCAACATATACCTAGATTGACTTTAACTACCCCCCCCCCATCGATCGACGTACCTCACAAGTTATGTCTCTCCTTTCTCTTACAAAGGGCGATTGATCTTCCTATATAGTTACATCTGCTTACCACAGCCACATCGCCCCCCTCATCATTCGTGCATGCCTCCTGACCCGTCTCTCACACGCACGTGCACAGACAACAAGCAGCCATGTCCTCTCTTATTGATATTGCGGGCGTGCCCTCCGTTTGTCTAGCAAGCCTATCCCACCATTTGTTAGAAGCAACTCCACTACCACCCCCTCCAACACTCTAGCTCTGTCTCTCTCCCAACCTTATTCATCTCCTACACATATGCATGGATGCCGATCGATCTCCCTTAATACATGAGGCAGATCGATCTCCTTAATACATGAGGTAGGCCTCTCTCCTCCTCCACACATATACCAGCCATTGTACCTCTATAGTTAATTGGGCCTCCCTCTTCCCCCACCACACACCGATAGTCGAGCGCTGCAGGTAGGTATCCATGCCACAGAGACAAACTGCACATGTCCCATCTCACATTCCAGTAGGCCAGCCACTCTATATCTTTGACGTGGGCACAAACAAATTCGATGGCACTCTTTATCGATCGCGCACGCGCACACTCACACACACACATCATCCCTCTCTTCGATTCTATAGACACCTCAAGCCGATGATACCTCCACTCTTCTCATGGATCGCCCCCTCTATATATATGTTATATCCAGGACTCTATTTCACACACATTGCATATGTTAAATTTTTTGATCGACCCCCCACCAAAAAAACTCTCAAGAACACACACACTATATCTCTCTAGGTTTGTATCTCTCTCACACAACCCCACGTAGGTGGTGTACGTATACAAGAAGAGAATAGGTGCACCGTGCACGTACTCACGCTTCGTGCCCAGCCACATCCGCGCGGGTACACGGTGGAGCTCATTTCTTTACGAAATGGCAACCCATGTGCTAATTTGAACGCCTGTAGCGGTTGTTTACCTAGGGAGGTCGTTTACCACGCGTCCACGAAACAAAGTTCGACTTGACGCATTGCCGCGTTATTTTTAAATAAAGTTATAGCGCTCAATGGCACGTACACAGAATATAAAATGATTTTTATAGAGGAAAAGGTAGTCCGCTCTTCAGAGTATCTCACACAAGGCTCCGGTGGCCTCTCTCTCTCACCGTTGGTCACTGATTCGGCCGCATCCGTCCGCCGGGGGAAAGGAAGTGCGGTGGCCTCTCTCTCTCTCTCACCGTTGGTCACTGATTCGGCCGCATCCCGTCCGCCGGGGGAAAGGAAGGAAGTGCATCGTTTCTCCGTTCGACGGTGCCGAGGCAGCACGTCCCGATCTGCGGTACACGCCGTTCTCTCTGACCAAGCTCCGGCGCGGCAGGGCCTACGCCACCTGCTCGCGGATTCCGTCCGCCGCCGCTCACCTAGTTACATCCCGACGACCTCCAGGTATCCCCTCCGGCCTTGCTCCACTGCCCGTTTTCCCATGACGTTGCATGTGGATCTTCCATAGTTCTTTGCCCAAAACGTAGCTCGTCCGGCGTACTTTCCATATTGCATTCTCGTCCTCACACCGTTTTAGACAAACACAACCGTGTTTTTATCTTCCCTTAGGACAAGGAATATGCTTCTTTTTTGTCATCGCATGTGTCATCAACTGTTATTGGCCAGTAATTGTTTCCTTTCTACCTCTTTTTTGCAAACAGGGCTATCCATTTCACCTTGTTGCTATTGCGACCTTTTGGTGAACTGCACAAATCACTTTTTTCTTAAGAGTGTTTTGTGCGGTTGTACTAAAATGTCACACGGGTAACGTCTCTACATTTCAGTGCGACTGCACAAAGGGAGATTGGTTTTGCTCTATCCTCTTCATCCAACTCCGAGCCTAATCTTCTCCAACTAGTTAGTCTTAAGAGAGACCGCAAAGGTGACCGGCTTCTATTTGTGTGTTTATTGTTTCATCAGCAGTCCTCTATTATCGTAATCACACTTGATATCTTTGGAACAGAGACGCTCAGCTCTATTTTAGTGGAACTGCACAAAATGATCGGAATGTTGCATGCTCTAGATAGCTACTTTTTTTCCCAACATGCCTTGTTGATTTAGACAGAGCTGGGGGGATGTTGCTGCCAATGAAAGCATGGATCAATTTTAATTTAACACCTTCTCACAACTTTTTCTTCAGTTGTGATGTAATTATTAGCTCCGATCTGCTAATAATTGACATGCATTAGAAGGAAGTTAGTTTTTCATTGTTTCCGAAAGAGCATCGATGGCAAGACACGCGAAACAAAAGCTGAAAGCTCACACCATTGTACAATTTCATGTCGCTGGAAAATTATTTGTATAGTACTTCAATTATGTAAACAAATGATGGAAGCTTGATAGCATTGCCAGAAGCCTCTTCATCATCCGGGTCCATGTGCCATGCACGAAATTATACTCCTTCATTCCTAAATATTTGTCTTTTTACAAATTTCAAACAGGCATATTTTAGAGTGTAGATTCACTCATTTTGCTTCGTATGTGTACTCCCTCCATTCCTAAATATTCTATTCTTCTTAACAGAGATTTCAACATATTTTAGAAAGACAAATACTTCGGAGTATATTTAAGAACCGAGGGGGTAGTGCACAACCGCATGGGAGACTCAGCCCGGTCGTTGTGCCGCATTAATAGTGAGTAATGAGCAGTCAAATCATAAGCCCCACCTTTCCCACTGTAAGTTGCTCTGAAGAAGCAACCATCAATACGCTCTTCTTTGAATCCGCTCATACTACTCCATCCGTCACTGTTTATACAGCGCGCTTCAGAAAAAAGAAAAAAAATCTGTGGGACCAAGGAGACTAGCGATCGGCTTGAAAAATAGCATTGGTAGTTATAGCACGGCGTCTATTACTAGAGGGAATAATGCGTACAAACATGCATGCAATGCTTCCACCCCGGGTACACACATGCATGCACTCCGTAGTAGTACAGTACATGGAGAGAAAATTGTGGACTTGATTGCGGTTACCACGCCCTAATTAATTGAGCATTAAACCAAACGCGTCTAAAGTCTCTCTGGTGGTGGAAATGCATTGAGAGAAATGCATCATAATGAAGCACGCCCTATAAACTATGACGAAGGGTGGAGTAGTATGAAGGTGCAAAACCAAGTACGCGTACTAGTACTGCGCTTGGCTCTTCGCCCCTTCGTGAAGTCGAACAATGATGGTACTCCGCATGTTGGGTACTACAGTGTATGCCTCTGACAATCTGACACCGAATGGACGGATGCATGTCCACCGAGGGTAGGTTGCATTAGTCAAAAGGCGTAAGCGAGCTTCACCTTGTCCTGCAAGCTTCTCCTCGTTCTGCGAGTTGACGGGACACACCAAAAAGTAGTGCTAGTCCATACTCCCTCCTTTCCGGTTAATATGGCTTAATCTTTTTTGCGGGTAAATGAGAGAGCTTTATTCATATACTCCCTCCGGTCCTTTTTACTCTGCATATTAGAATTCTCTAAAGTCAAACTTCATAAAGTTTGACCGTCTTTATATGAAAACATATCAACATCTGCCATGCTAAAATTATACAATATGAAACTTTAAGTCATGACACATCTATTGATATTGATTTCAGATTGTGAATTTTGGTACTCTTTTCTATAAAGTTGGTCAAACTTTACGAAGCTTGACTTCAGTCAACTCGTATATGCGAACTAAAAAGGACCGGAGGGAGTATAAGCATTCTTAGGACGATCAGCCAAGACACTGGTCACTAGGAAGCCAAAAAAAGAAGTAGGAAGCGAGGTGTTTCATCAAGCCAACTCTCGGCCACATTCAAAGTGCAGCAAACACGGTTCGCACGAAGATGCGCCGCAAGGTTTGCTGACCTGTTTACGTGCTGAATAACAAAAAAAGAGGAAATATTACTAAGCGCTACTATTTGTAACAGGATATGAGTCAGAATTTAGCGAGAATTGTGGTGAGTGTTCCATGCAATCAACTTCCATTATCACATGCGAGAACCCTCGAAGAGAACCAAATGTGTTGAAGATTGCTTTATCACATTTTAAAATTATAATAAGAGTGCAGACGCTCCTCCATCCGGTTCCTAGTAGTATACTGTAGTATGCTTCTGGCAATCTGACACCGAATTAACTGTTGAACGTCCACCGCCTGAGCGAGGGAGAGCTTGCATTAGTCAAAAGTTTCTTCTTGTCCTGCGAGCCACCGCGCGCAAGCTTCTCCCGTCCTGCAACCTTCTCCTCGTTCGGCAAGTTGATGGGACACAGCAAAGTAATGCTAGTCCATGCTGCCTCCTCTCCGGTTAACATGGCTTAATTTCAAATGAGATAAATACACTGTCTGTCACTGTATATTTGTAAAAATACGGTCAGTGGACTTCATAATACGCTCATTGCGCTCAATATATATATATATATTCCGGTGTTCATATGGTCACTAGCTCACCCTGACTGAGTATGTGTGTGCATGCATGTGTAGGTTGAGCACTTGAGCATCACCGTGTGTGTTCCGTCGTGTGCTCGAACATGCATGCATTAGGGCGTCGCGCGCGTTTTTGCGTCCATGTGTACGTGTGACTGTTGCATACACGTAGGGGGAGTACGTGTAGGGGCCACTAAGGAGCAGTCAAATCACACAGTAAGTTAGTCGGAAGAAGCAACCGTCATTTCACTCTTGAATCACACGTACGCAATATAAAATGGTTGATATGGAGAGAAAAAGAAAACCACTATACTCCCTCCTTTCCGGTTTATAAGGCTCAATTCAAAATTCTCACCAACCAAGGTAGATGTGAGTGGTGGAATACTTTTTGTAGTTTGCAAAAGCACCCAATTAGTGCTCTTGTTTTCCTCAAAATAGTATGTTTACCAATGCATTAATTGCAATGCATGCATGCATAAATTACATGCATTGGTCAATTTTCTCTTAGTACTTGCATCCAGTGATTTAATGTACCTTGGAATATGAACATGTGATGGAAAACAACCAAATTGAGCATTATGAAATGGAAAAACTAAAATTTGAGATAAGCCCTATAAATCGGAAAGGAGGGAGTATATACACTAGCAGGGTGCGTGTGAGAGACGGGTCAGGAGGTGAATGACACGTGGCCCCAGGGGGTGGCTGGCCCGCCTATCATACAGCCAAAGGCAGGTGCAGTAGAGGGCCGAGGAGTAGTACGAAATCCTCACCTATGCACGCTAACCAAGGGCTGAGTGATTACTCGAATCACAAGATCAGTTGACTAGAAGCTACGCTAGACCCATGGAGGCGATGAGCGCGAGCATCAGCCGGCTGTGCCAGATGGTCCACGACGCTGGCCTGCGGCCCGGCAGGTAGTATTGCTTGAGGCCGCCAGGGCGAGGGGCCACTATGGTAACAACCTCTTCGACGCACTGGTGGCCCTGCGACTGCCCACCGTCGCGCCGGAGAATGTCCACCTCGAGGTCGCGCTCGCCTGGCGCAGCGCCTAGCGCAGCAAGACACCATCGACATAATCACCCATGTCTATGCGCAAATCGTCCACAAGGACTAGTACATGCAAGAGGAGGACGATAGGACGCTGGCCTTCTTGGAGCGCAGGGCAACCTTGGACGGACATTGAGCTCGCCGCCAACGTCGATGCTCCTCACACATCGGTTGGTGACCCGGCGCACTAGGGCGTGAGGATGTCGTTGAACGTTGATGGATCCGTATGTATTTTTATCCTTCCGCCAAATCCATGTAGTAGTATATGATACTACAGTAATTATCTTACCTTTCGCATCAACTTCATAATTTTCGTACGTACTCCATGCATGAACGGCGCCAGAAGCAAATTTCTCATTACTCTAGACAAAATCGTTATTTTCTATCTATCGGTCGCGCCATGGAGCAGAACCAAATTTTACAAGTTACGAGTTCAAAAGGAAAAGCCTGTCGTGTCCGCGTCACACCCCCACACGGTTGGTCTGGCATGCCGCTCAAGCGGAATGCGTGCGGTGTTGCATTTTCACTTACAAGTGGGACCGCAGTTGAGCAAACCGACTATCGACAAACACCCACCCCGCCCACCGCGCGATGGCTGAGAAAAGAGGACAGGAGGGAGAACAGATGGCTGTAGCACGGACTCCAAGAAAATTGGTGTCGGATGGGACTCGTGTGGGTGGCGTGTGCCGTACTGCTAGACGTGAATGCTAGTTATGGCCCATGCCACCCCACTATATTGAGCCTATATCGAGGTACGTAAAACAAATTTCCTGCAGTTTGTGCTCAGCCCTCCTCTATCTCTCTTCTCAGCCAGCCAGCGGATGCGCAGAGCCCATCGTCTGTTTTCTCACATGCGGCCCCACATGTCAGTGAAAACGCAAGAGGACCCACTGAACCTACACATCTTTCACCTCGACGTGCTGGTGATGAAAAACAAATCCAATAAAGATCTTCGGTGGCCGCTTTTGGAGTAAGATTCTATTTACAGTTTAACCCAAGATGCACATCTCGTGGCTTCTACCACTCTATTTTCTTTCATGACACGACCTGGATGCTGGATGTCCCACGTGTCGGCAAAAGGAGGAAGAACCCGACCAAATCTTCGGTTCTGCTCTCGGATTAGACTAGTTGTGCTAACTTAAAAATTTTATTGTGTACTCCCTCTGTTCCAAAATACTTGACTTCCATTTGTCCAAAAATGGATGTACCTATATACTAACACATGTATAGATACATATATATTTTGACAAATAGAAGGCATGTAGTATTGTGGAACAGAGGGAGTAGAATGGATGCAAGTTTTTGTATTGGCAAGAAGAGTACATCCATATATTGATAGAGCGCAATTTAGTAGATGTTCTATCACTTTTAGCTAGTACAGAATAGAGGCTACACATGAGACTAGATGCGAGGAAGCAACGTCTACTTCTTTACACTCGAAGAAGAAAGAAGCACGCAAGATCGAGCCTCCGCAGATCAACAATGAATGCATCGAGAAGGCACTAATCCAACTTACTACAGGAGTAGTCAAAATTATCGTTGGAGTTCGTGCAAAACAGAGGTCCGTTTGGGGTCGTGCGTTGGAGTTGGCCTTACAAGTGGGACCCCAGTTAAGGAAACCGACTATCGGCAAACACCCACCTCGTCCGCCGCGCGATGGCTGAAGTTAGAGAAATGATGAGGTTGAAGAGATTGCTCTCGCACGGACTCCAAGAAATAATATGGTGTTAGATGGATGTTGTGGTGGTGGCGTGTGCCATACTCCTGGACGTGAATGCTTGTTCTGGCCCATGCCACCCTACTACTCCTACTACTTACTCCTACTATATACTATAATACTAGTATATCGAGGATTCGAGGTGCTGGTTATGTACAACGAACACATTAACATATGGCTAAAGTAAAAACACCCGCCTGACGCGTGAAGCATGTGAAGCTAGTACAAATAGTGTACTACTATTGTTGATTGGCCTCATCCGATAACCTGTTGCAATGCACGTACAATTATGTATTCGGAAAATATATTTTTGCCTCGTCGCACCACTCACTCAGAGAAGTGACTCAAAAGCCATTCATAAATTTAGCAAGTTTATCACAGGCATATCATTTTATTACATAGTACAACAGGTCATCAACCCACATCGACAATGAGGATACATTATAAATAATAAAGTTTTCACCACACAACAAATAACAAGCCATGAAATGAACTTCAAGTCAACCATTCCGCGACGTTGGAAACGCTTGCTTTGAACCACAAGTGATTCTCTGGGACGAGCCATCCGTTGTCGATCTGGAGACCAACACAGGACTGATCATCCAGGCTGAAGCAGCCTACAATATCAGTACCAGGGTAGGGAACCACCCAAATGTCCGAGGTATAGACACAGTTGCTTCTCATAAATGTGTCAAAAGCAGTTGGATCACCTTTCACCATCATCGGATAGTTTTGTCCAAGGAAGAGCGAGTTTTCTCCAAGACTATCAATTCTGTGCCAGGGAGAAGGAGTTGACGCTAGCACCCTAGTATCCATCCCGAATACCATGCAACGGGTGTTGGAATAGGTCCGGAGAGTCCGACCATGGGAGACTACACCTGCTTCCTTAGCAGTAACGTCATCAGTGGGATGTATACACACAAGAAGAGGTGATCCATCGAAATTAGTTGCCAGGCGCCACAGAGTATATCGGCGCTGCTCGTCCTCATGCTCGTGATCATCACCATCTTCATCTCCCCCTTGGTTATAAAAATCTTCAAGTATAGGTGGTGGGATGTTCACAGGACCTTGGAAACACAAGAAGAAGGTTAATTAGTAAAGGGAAACTTGCTAACCCGCATGCATGTGGATGAAACAATTATAATTATGGTGGAAGACAAACGTACCGAAACAACGAGGATGCCATGCAAAAACAGTGCCACGAGTGGTGGCAGCAAACACAAGGCCCTTGTATTCAATTGCATCACAGTACTCATCCGTGTACAGAAACTGATTTTTGAGCAATATCCATCGGGTGAAACCACCAAGGACGGCAACAAGCTTGTCGAAGATAGCAACAACATCATAGTTTTTGTAATTCCAAGAGCGGTTGGGAACTCGACAAGTTGCTATCTTCCATAGATGACAGTCACCATGATCATATTTGAACATGCGTACATTACCGGTGTGCTCAACCTCTGGGCAGTGTGCTGAGATTTTTGGAAGTGGAACCCGGTGACGAGTGTACACATTCACAAGTTCCCACTCGCAGTTGGACCCAATGTAAACAACCCAATCTCCATTTGCGCCCGCCCAAGCCTTGCCCTCAAGCGATGGCATCTTAACATCACACGTATCATTATCAAGCGGCATCAACTTGCACAGGGCGAGGCCTCCGTCGTGCCGGCGCCAGTCATCAGGGTCACGGCGAAGAAGATAGGGGAGATCAAACCGCTCCTTGACCCTTGGGTTCCTTGCAATGATGTTATTAGTTGAGTCGAGAATGGGCTGGAACGAACCTGCCATGCTAGCCGAGGTGATGACGTCGCACCGATCAATGAGTTCCTCCACCACGTCATCTTTCAGATCGGGGCAAGAATAACGAGGTCGTTTCCGGCCTGTTCCCTCCATGGAGAAGATGATCGAACAATGGCAGAAGAAAGGGTGAAGGGCTGAAGGAAAATGGAGGAGGGAGAGGAAGAACGTGCGACAGCAGTTCCAAATCGAGAGGGAAAGGCGAAGAGTCGGTGGATGGTTTCGAGTTTGCCACGGTTCACGAAGAGACGCCCCGGCCTACACGCCCATTCGGAAATACTCCTACTACTCGTCGTCGTCTCACTCATATGTTGGAACGGGACCACATGTCAACGAAACATGGTGTGTAATTTCTCGTGCAAAATGCGATCTGGCCGCGTTGGCCCGAGGTGCTGCATTAGTTATCGACCTTTATTTTTTTAATGGCGTGCCGATCAATTTTGAAGCACGACTAACTGATACTGTACGCAGAGAAAATATAAACTACTCTACCACTACCCCACCTCCAATACTAGTAGTATAAAAAAGATATATATAGGCTACAGCTTTAGCGCTTTCTTGCTAAGGGCTGCCCACTTGCTTCTCACACTACCACCCTCTCTCCAGATCTAAAAAAGACGGCCCCTCTCTCCCTCCTCACCGGTGGTCACAGATCCGTCGGGGAAGAAAAGGACGTGCAGCGTTGACGCACTCGTCGTCGGCGAGCGAGGTCATGCACTGACGACAAGGCCGTCCTCTCAGACCTAGCGCCCGCGCGGGATGGCCTCCATCCCCAAGCTCGCTGCCGTAGTGTGTGCGGAGGACGACGACCACGAGTGAAGCCACTTCCCGCCGACCCTCAGGCATGCTACCTCTTTTCGAGCCATAACCTTGTTCTATTGCCCCATCTGCTACGTCGTTGCATGTGGATCTTTTTCCACTCCACCATCTTCCCAATTTGCTATCCTCTACTCTGCTGGCCACACAGACGAAACCATAATTTGCACTATTAAAGGAACCCCTACTTCATGTAGACTAATCCATGTCTGGGTTGAATAAGGAAAGGAAGGGAGACTGTACTGTCCAAGAGAGTAGGCATCGAACCCGCATCTAGGTTGAAAAGGGGAAAATCAGTAGCTAAGGAACGAGTCTCGTGTCTCTTGGTTGAAGAAGGGTAGAAAGGCATGACAACGCAATAGAGAATGACCAGGTCAATCGGTTTTTTGTCCTCGCATAGGAAAAAGGTGGCTAAAGAGAACAAAAATGGGACCGTAATCCACATATGCTGCCTGGATATTTGTTGCTCTGGGCAATCATACCCCCCTCACCACTCTGCGTCCGTGGAGGTACATCGTACTGGTGCCTCCCATGCTCTTATTGCCACTTTTTTTGCTGTTAGTATAACGCCAACAGTCAAGTCAAGCAATGCTACTGCTAAAGTGATGCCACATTTAACTAATGTCGCTCTCAGTCTAATGCTACCCATAAATTTAAGCAATGCCATTTAATGTCACTGGATTATTTCAGGGTTAGCTGTTGATTGTGGATGTATTAAAGATTTTTCAGCTATAAGGCATTCTAATGCTGTTGCACAGCCAGTATACCAACGATGAAACTTGTTACTCCCGTCAGATTTATGCACTGTTAATGCTTATAGATTACATACCTCACTTTCATGAGATAAGTTAATTTTTTGTATAGTGTCACCAAAATGCCAAGGCGCTGATGTCATTTTATTTTGGTTAAACTGCACAGACAATTATGAAGACAAGAGGAAAGGTCAAGAGTGGGCACCTCCTCCTTCGGCTGTTCTCTTGAGGAGGTCTGTATGTTTGTCTCTAATGCCTGTCGACTACATACCTGACATCATGATTTAATGATAAGTCATTTCCTTTTGTACAGTGTCACTGAATTGTCAAGGCGGTGATGGCATTTTATTTTAGTAGAACTGCACAAAATTTGCTTAAAAGAAGAGGAAAGGTCAGGAATGGCTCACTTTTCCAGAAAAAACTATGTATGCCTTCCTCACATCAGCCGCTGTTGCTTTATTTATTCCTTCAAACAGGTGGTTAGAAACAGTCTTGCTACCTTTTCCCATTAAGAAATTGGAATGCTCATATTTGTGAGTCTATGCTTCAACTAGTGCCACTTTTAGAGTAATCACACTTTCAATATCTATGCAAACAGGGATGCTCGATTTTAGTGGAACTGCACAAATAGTCCAACTGGTTCAACATTAGGAGCATGTTTTTTCCCAACCTTTATATCCAATTGGTGGCACTATGAGCTGTTCATTATGAAGGTACATGGTTTGCTACTATCTTGCTACTCTTTTTGTACTGTCATTAGATAGTAATACTAGTGGTTTGCATGTGAATTTATTGGCAGGGTGGACCTACATTGGAGGTACAAGACAGGATTCAATGATTGGATGCTCAATTTTGATTGTATCGATTTCACCTCTTCCATCACTACGAACATGGATATCCTTGGTATGATGAAGAATAGGCGCTATATTTCTGCTCTGAACCAGCAAATCAATTCAGTATGAAATTGTCTAGGTCAAAACATAACTGTATCAGATTGTCCAGTGCAGAACATGACATATGCTAAGCGGAAGAGACATGTTTAAACCGAAAATACAAGGTGTGGTATATGTTTACTAGTTGCTTGATATTTGTGCAGACAGAGATGTCTGCCCATTGCTATTTGGCAAACCAACAAAGTGCCCGCAATTTTGGTTGAACTGCACAAGAGAATAGTATAGTCACTGCATGCAGTGCCATTTGAAAATAGACATAGAAAGATTGGATAGTCACTTCATGGACTGCAGAAAAGTAGTACTGTACTATTTATTGGCCAACACTAGGTGCTTCATTGCTTTGGTTTGATTATGCAATGGACATCATTTTGCCTAAGTTAAAGTTTGTATTCCGAAAATAGTCTCGCAGTGTGATCGAGGGAAGACCAAATCATATTGCAGTGCATGTTCCTCCATCATGTCTGGTTCATTCTCATGGTTCCAGCTGTTGGTGAAACCACTTATGTTTGCAAGAGGAATTGTAGACTTCACAAACAAATTTGTCTTTCAGTCTGTACTGAATGTTGGCTAATAGAAGCATCCATGTTAGTAGGAAGAACAGATGTTTTTTCTAGATCTTTGCTTTTGGAGCTACATATTTGTATATGATCTGTGAGTCATTGAGATGCATTAACATGTTGATCTTATGTATGGGAATCGTACTAGTTAGTTTTAGTTGCGACGCAAGATCCGAAGTGGCTGATCTTTGCTTTTGGAGCTACATATTTGTATATGATCTGTGAATCATTGAGATGCATTAACAGTTACTTATTTCTGTTCGCTCAGTGTTTACAAGTTACCGATCGATCACTAGCTAGCCTACAAATGCGCTCCTGGCAGTTTTATTTGCGACGCAAGATGCAAAGTGGCAGTTTTTTGAATCAAAATGCCGACCTCTGAAGAAACTGACAAGCTCGTACGCAAGCAAGTGCCTCCTTATTTCAAGCCAATAGAAAAAATGGCTCCTCCTAATGGATTTCTAACATCTGGGTCACATGCCATTGTCAACGTAGTCAATAAACGAGAGAATTGCACAACCAGCGGCTGACACCAGGGACCCAGCAGCTCGCCCAGTTATTTTTGTATAGGGTTAATTTGATAAATGCCACTCCAAATCTGGTGTATCCGAGAAATGCCACTGCAATTTCCAAACTTTGAAAAATGCCATTTCATGCCATTTCTAGTGGCATTTTTCGAAGTCTGGAGTGGCGTTTTTCAAAGTTTGCAAACTGCAGTGGCGTTTTTCAAAGTTTGCAAAAATTGCAGTGCCATTTTTCAAAGTTTGGAAATTGCAGTGGCATTTTTATGAATCGCCATAATTGGAGTGGCATTTATCTAATTTGTTTTTGAGACGGAAGCAGGGTGTCAACTGGGCTGTGCGGGACACTCTGGCCTGTCTAGACAGCCTTTTCTTTTATGTTTACCACAGACCAGCCCAGTAGTTTTTTTTCTTTCTGAAATGGCTAGCCCAGTTTTTTTGTGATTTATCAACTAAGTCGCTTTATCAGGCCTGTTGGGCTGCAAATCTTTCAAGACGAGGAGAGCTTCATTCGGCTGGCCGAGAAAATGGCCTATCAGTAATGAGAAATGGGCTGTGCATTTTTAAAACACATCAAACCGGCAATTATTTTCAAATATTTTTTTTCATTTCAAGATTTTAAATTGCATTGATTTTTATGCATGGACAGTTTATTGGATTTTATATTGATATACATTTATTTTTAAAATCAGTCTGAATGTGACTCAAAATTTCGGGATTAAAAACAGTTCAGACTGCACCGACATATGCAAAATTTCGTATAAGTTTTTAACCATGGCCACAATATGGGCTGTAATGCTAACATAAAGAATATGGGCTCCAAAAAAACCCGTAAGAATTAGCAAATGGGCTGTAAATTATTTGAAATAATGGCAGATGGGCTGTATGCTGTTTTCCATAGATTTGAGGCTTTCCACAGATGGCCTGTATACTGTTGGATGTCAATCCAACGGCCGTCATGCATCTTCAATCTCTCCTCTTCCTGCTCCAGCCTCTCAAACAAGCGCCAGCAGGACTGCCTGCTCCCTCCTCCCCGCGGCCGGCTGTGGTGCCGCGCAGGCCTCACCGCCCCACCATACTCCCATCACTGGCCTAGCCATCCCTCTACTCACCCACACCTGCTGTTATTCTCCGGCGACGGCAGATGAACCAGTAAACCCTCATACAGTCGTACTCCACTCCGCGTGGGAAACAAAAACAACGGCCAAGTCTTCCCTGCCTCCGTGTCGTTCCCTTCCTAGGCCTCGCCGTCGTCCACCGCCCTGGTGCTCTCGGCGTGGCGTGGTCAGCGTGGTCAACGACCGACATGCATCTGAAGTGGACTGTACGTGGAGAGGCTGACAGCTGGGTCCACGGCCGCACGCATGGAAATGCCTCCTTATTACGCGCAAAATAATGATTTCCTCCACTTGACATCTGGGACCCACCGAAACGGCCTCTGTATTTCATGAAAAAAACGTTACCACCGCTGACAGCTCGGACCCACCAGCTATATCTTCGCACGCAAGGAAGTGCCTCCTTATTACGCAGAAAAAAATGAATACTCCCCCTGCTAGCTGGGACCCAGTATAGCGGGCCTACTAAGTTGACGGGGACGAAGGGCTTTGTCAACTTAGTCAATATGCACGATTCTAGCTCGACTGACCGTACGATGTCCATCCAACGGCCGTAGTGCTTCTTCAACCTCTGGTCTTCTTGCTCCAGCCGCCCAAACCAGCGCCGGTCGTGCCTCCTTCTCCTGCCTCCCGTGGCCGGCTGTGCTGCCGCGGAGGCCTCACCGCCCCCATACTACTCTCACCGCTGGCCAGGCCATCCCTCCACTCCACTCACCCACACCCCCTATTATTCTGTGGCGACGGCAGCGCAGCCGAACCAGTGAACCCTCGTACTCCTCTCCGCGTGGGCATCCACTGCCACGTCTTCCCCGGCTTCGCGTCGTCCCCTTCCTAGGCCTTGCCGTCGTCCACCTCTGTGGTGCTGTCGGCGCGCCGTGGTCAATGTGGTCAATGACCGAATTCCATCGGAAGAATACTGTACGTGGAGAGGCTGACAGCTGGGTCCACGGCAGCCACAAGGAAGTGCCTCCTTATTACGTGGAAAATAATTATTCCTCCACCTGACAGCAGGGACCCACCGGACGGGCCACCAGTATTTTGCAAAAAAAATCGTTTCCCCCTGACTGCTGGACCCATCGGACGGGCCACCGTATTTCACAAAAAAAACGTTTCCCCCGCTGTCAGCTCGGATCCACCGGAAGTGCCTCCTTATTATGCACAAAAAATGAATACTCCCCCGGCTAGCTGGGACCACCTTGCTGGGAGGCTGACTTGTGGGCCTACTAAGTTGACGGGGACGGAGGGCTTTGTCAACTTAGTCAATATGCATGATTCTAGCTCCAGTGACCGTACGATGTCCATCCAACGGCTGTAGTGCTTCTTCAACCTCTGGTCTTCTTGCTCCAGCCGCCCAAACCAGCGCCGGTCGTGCCTCGTGCTCCTGCCTCACCGCCCCCTACTACTCCCACCGCTGGCCAGGCCATCCCTCTACTCACCCACACCCCCTGTTATTCTGCGGCGATGGCAGCCTCACACCGCAGCGAACCAGTGAACCCTCGTACTCCTCTACGGGTGGGCATCCACTGCCGCGTCTTCCCCGGCTCCGCGTCGTCCCCTTCCTAGGCCTCGCCGTCGTCCACCGCCCTGGTGTTCTCGGGGCGGCATGGTCAACGTGGTCAAGGAACGACTTCCATCGGACGTGGAATGTACGTGGAGAGGCTGACAGCTGGGTCCACGGCCGCAGCTAGGAAGTGCCTCCTTATTACATGCAAAATAATTATTTCTCCACCTGACAGCAGGGACCCACCGGACGGGCCACCGTATTTCGCCCCCTAACTGCTGGGACCCACCAGCCACATCTTCGCAGGCAAGGAAGTGCCTGATAGTCGGGACCCACCTGGTCGAAGCGTATGTAGCGTTGTCATTCTGGTCGCGAACATGTACGTACATATATACTGGTGGATGTAGAGGCATGCACATGTCATAGTAGAGGCGGCCAGGGTGCAAGAAAGAAAGTACGGCCACGTATGTGTACATACGGGCGGGGTCTCGAACGCCTACTCACGCATACGTATGGCGAGGGCTCGTGTACATGGCTGGGTCGGAATGGAGAAACAGCGTCGTCGTCGTGTTCATGGGTCGGAACGGAATACGTGGTCGTGTTCATCGGGAGGGCTTGGACGGAAGAGGCGATGGAAACAAGGCCTGGCGTACCGCACAACGAAGGAAACGGACCTCCTACGGTCGAAACGGGGGTCCTGTTGATCGGGAGGGGTGTGGCGTACCGCAAAACGGAGGAAACGGACCTCCTACGGTCGAAATGGGGGTCCTGTTGATTGGGAGGGGTGTGGCGTATCACAAAACGAAGGAAACGGACCTCCTACGGTCGAAACAGGGGTCCTGTTGATCGGGAGGGGTGTGGCGTACCGCAAAATGGAGGAAACGGACTTGTGTTGGAGCGCTATGGTCGAAACGAGGGTCCTGTTCATCGGGAGGGGTGTGGCGTACCGCAAAATGGGACTCCACGGGATACTGTTCATCTCCACCGTCGACCCCCTCCAGCCTCCACGAGCTACTGTTCATCCACCGTCGACCTCCTCCAGCCTCCACGGGCTCCTGTTCATCCAGCCTCCACCGCGCGCTACTCCACCAGCTACTGTTCAACCACCCCTCCACCGTCTACTGTTATCCAGCCCTCCACACCACGGGGTCCTGTTCAACCACCCATCCACGGGCACCCCTCCACCGTCTACTGTTCATCCTGCCCTCCACACCACGGGGTCCTGTTCATCCACTCCTCCACGGGTACCCCTCCACCGTCTACTGTTCATCCAGCCCTCCACCATACCACGGGGTCCTGTTCATCCAGAGGCAATGCCACCGCTCATTGTTCATCCCCCCGCAACGCTCACTGTTCATCCCATCGATCAGCTTCAGTTAGCAGTAGTAGCCAAGGAATCGCTCGATCGGGTTCAGTTAGCAGCCATCGATCGATCGCTCGTGTTCAGTAACGCGTAGCCTGCAGTGCAATCGCTTGGGTTCAGTTAGAGCCCAACGCCTCGCTCGGGTTCAGTTAGAGCCAACGCCTCGCACACACGCGCGTACGTGTACGAGAGAAACGCGCATCGCTCGGCCCCCGACCTCCCACCGTAACCAGGAACTCCCCAAAATTTTCCTCCCCCTCGCTTCTACCATGGTTTTTTCCGTCATGGATGGCCCAAAGAATGTCATGCAGCTGCGTCTCCGGCCGGCCCAGGATGAAAAGCCCATTTTCTGTCATGATATTTTTCATAGAAGTAGGAGCCCACCACATCTATGATGATACCGGGTTTTGCCACAATTATCGTCATAGAAGTGTCATATGTATGACAGAAAAAAATTTCGTTCGGCCCAAAATGTCACGGATGTGTCTTTTTTTGTAGTGCCAGCATTCAAGTTTTCAGCATAGATCATAACTAACCACATTTGCAATAATTCTCAGGTCTCATAATTACTCAAATCAATAGCATAATCAACTAGCAAGTCATAATAATAAATCTCGGATGACAACACTTTCTCAAAACAATCATAATATGATATAACAAGATGGTATCTCGCTAGCCCTTTCTGAGACCGCAAAACATAAATGCAGAGCACCTTTAAAGATCAAGGACTGACTAGACATTGTAATTCATGGTAAAAGAGATCCAATCATAGTCACACCCAACATAGATTAATAGTGATGAATGCAAATGACAGCTGTGCTCTCCAGATAGTGCTTTTTAATAAGAGGGTGATGACTCAACATAAAAGTAAATGGATAGGCCCTTCGCAGAGGGAAGCAGGGATTTGTAGAGGTGCCAGAGCTCAGTTTTGAAATAGAGATAAATTGTATTTTGAGCTGTATACTTTCATTGTCAACATAGCAACTAAGAGATGGCGATATCTTCCATGCTAAACACATTATAGGCGGTTCCCAAATAGAATGGTAAAGTTTATACTCCCCCTCCACCAACAAGCATCAATCCATGACTTGCTCGAAACAACGAGTGTCTCCAACATACATCAGGTCCCAGGGGGAGTTTTGTTTGCAATTAATTTTGATTTAGTTTGCATAAAGCATGGGACTGGGCATCCCGGTGACCAGCCATTTTCTCGTGAGTGAGGAGCGGAGTCCACTCCTCTTGAGAATAACCCGCCTAACACGGAAGATAAGGACAACCTTGGTTGAAACATGAGTTATTCGAGCATACAAAACAGAATGTTTATTTGAAGGTTTAGAGTTTGGCACATACAAATTTACTTGGAACGGCAGGTAGATACCGCATATAGGAAGGTATAGTGGACTCATCTGGAATAACTTTGGGGTTTAAGGGATTGGATGCACAAGCAGTATTCCCGCTTAGTACAAGTGAAGGCTAGCAAAAGACTGGGAAGCGACCAACTAGAGAGCGACAACAACCATGTACATGCATTAAAATTAATAAACATTGGATGCAAGCATGAGTAGGATATAATCCACCATGAACATAAATATCGTGAAGGCTATGTTGATTTTGTTTCAACTACATGCGTGAACATGTGCCAAGTCAAGTCACTTAAATCATTCAAAGGAGGATACCACCCCATCATACCACATCATAATCATCTCAATAGCATGTTGGCATGCAAGGTAAACCATTATAACTCATAGCTAATCAAGCATGGCACAAGCAACTATGATCTCTAATTGTCATTGCAAACATGTTTATTCATAGTAAGCTGAATCAAGAACGAGGGACTCATCATATTTACAAAAACAAAAGAGGTCGAGTTCATACCAGCTTTTCTCATCTCAGTCAGCCCATCATATATCATCATAATTGCCTTTCACTCGCACGACCGAATGGTGTGAATAATAATAAGAGTGCACGTGCATTGGACTAAGCTGGAATCTGCGAGCATTCAATAAACAGGAGAAGACAAGGCATTATGGGCTCTGGGTTAATTCAACAATAATGCATATAAGAGCCACTTCAACAATTTAATTATGGTCTTCTCCTACTGACCCCCAAAGAAAAGAAAAGAAATAAAACTATATACACGGGAAAGCTCCCAACAAGCAAAAGAAGAACGGGAAATATTTTCGGGTTTTCTTTTTAATTATTACTTACTACAGCAGAAAAATAAACTACTACTAATTTTTTGGTTTTTATTAACGTTTAACAAACACACAAGAAGAAAGTAGGAAAAAGAAAATAAACAAGCATGGATATTACAGTGAAAGAGTATGAGCACCGACATCTAGCAATGAGTGTGTGTGAACATAAATGTAATGTCGGTGAGAAATACGTACTCCCCCAAGCTTAGGCTTTTGGCCTAAGTTGGTTTATTGCCAGGGATAGCCTGGTGGGTACCCATAAGTGTAGCTGGGGTCATACTGCAATGAAGAATAATTGGGATCATACTGTGATGAAGAAGAAGACTCTGACTGCCACTGGCTGACAGTCATCTCTGGATCCCAAGAATAAACAGATTGTCATGGAGGATCATTTTTTGGTTCTTGTTCCGGGGCTGGTGCAGGATTGTTGTCAGCTTGGGCGGCAGCCCACGTAATGAGGTAGGGTCCTACAAAATTAAACAAAGAAGGAGCAGGCAACATAATAGTTTCAGGATAATGTTTATCAAAGTATAACTTATATTTGAGCTCTCCATTCCTGTCCTTAACAAGAAAATCATGGGCTATTATGCTCTTATAGTCTAGATAAGCATTAGGCAACATTTTTTCTTCTTTCTCATAATGCCTAATAGCTATGTTAAAGTGTGCAGCAAGGCGAGAAGCATAAATGCCTCCAAAGATGGGGCCTTTAGTACGGTTCAGACTCAACCGCCTAGCAATAATTCCGCCCATACTGACAGTGTTGTAGCGGTATAAACCATGGAACAGAATAATAATATCAGGAACACTAAGGTTCCCACAGTTCCCACGACCAATCAAGCATCGACTAGCAAATAAAGCAAAGTAGCGTAACACGGGAAAATGTATGCTAGTGATTCTTGCATCAGAAACCTTCCTGGTTTCTCCCACAGAGATAAGGTTAATAAATGGTTCCAACTCTTTACGAGGTGGTTCCTCTAAGATACCATCAGGAGGTATGTTGTAGACTGCGCAAAATTCAGACAATGGCATTTTCTTCACAACATCATATAAATGAAACTCTACTGAAGGAGGTGACTCTTTAGGGAAAAAGTAGAAGTTTTGCACAAAAGTATTTGTGAGTAAGACATACTGTGGAAGTTGGTCGCGGACGAAGTCGGTGAGGCCAACATTCTTAATCAATGAATAGAAATCCTCATAAATCACGGCCTCTCTCAAGAAATTATCAGAAGGCCATTCACACGGCCGGATCTCCGCGGTATGAGGCAAATTATATTTGGGCCTCTGAGCTTCTTCATTTTGTTTATCCTTTGAGCTTCGGCTCGATGAACCCCTCAAAAATCTCCTCATTATTTTTCTGAAATAATCTAAAGATTTTAGTAACTTCAAACAAAAGTGAACCAACTTCAATAAAACTGATAGCAACTACTCCTACAAGTGCCTAGAGCCTATATCAAGCATTAGAACTGCTTGGAACCATATAAAATTGACATGCAAGCTCAAGAACATGGTCACCTATGCAGCACAAATTTGCAAAGAATAAAGCACTAGAACAAAAAATAATTGGACCAATGGAGGAGTCACATACCAAGGAACAATCTCCCCAAGCAGTTTTGTGAGAGGTGCTTTGAGCAAGGAGATCGAAAATCATAGCAAAAGTGGCTGGAACTCGTGCTTGAGTTGGTTTTTCGGGTTTGTGTGAGACAGAGGAAGAAGATGGGTGCTGGGATAAGTGGAGGAGGGCCACCATGGGCCCACGAGGCAGGGGGGCACGCCCACCACCCTCGTGGCCAGGTGGCAGCTCCTCCCGCGGTAATTTTTGCATAGTAAATCCTCAAATATTCCCGAAAAAAATCATATTAAATTGTCATGTCATTCTGAGGACTTTTATTTTTGGGATATTTTTATATTGCATGGATAAGTTAGGAAACAGACAGAAAAAAATACTATTTTTACTTTATTTCTACTAATTAACAGAAAGTATAGAGAGGGTACAGAAGTTTGTGCTTCTAGTTTCATGCATCTGATGATCATCAAAAAGAATCCACTAACAAGGTTGATCAAGTCTTGTTAACAAACTCATCCCGATAATCATGAAACCGGAGAAATTTCGAATGACACTAAGTTACCTCAACGGGGATATGCACATCCCCAATAATAAGTATATCATATTTCTTCTTGACAGTAGGGAGAGGAAATTCAAAACCTCCAAATATAATCGATGGAATTTTTCCGATAGAATTGATACTATGAACTTGAGGTTGTTTCCTCGAAAAGTGTACCGTATGCTCATTACCATTAACATGAAAAGTGACATTGCGTTTGTTGCAATCAATAACAGCCCCTGCAGTATTAATAAAAGGTCTTCCAAGAATAATAGACATACTATCATCCTCGGGAATCTCAAGAATAACAAAGTCCGTTAAAATAGTAACGTTTGCAACCACAACAGGCACATCCTCACAGATACTGACAGGTATAGCAGTTGATTTATCAGCCATTTGCAAAGATATTTCAGTAGGTGTCAACTTATTCAAGTCAAGTCTACGATATAAAGAGAGAGGCATAACACTAACACCGGCTCCAGGATCACATAAAGCAGTTTTAATATAATTTCTTTTAATGGAGCAAGGTATAGTAGGTACTCCGGGGTCTCCGAGTTTCTTTGGTATTCCACCCTTAAAAGTATAATTAGCAAGCATGGTGGAAATCTCAGCTTTTGGTATCTTTCTTTTATTAGTAATGATATCCCTCATATATTTAGCATAAGGATTTGTTTTGAGCACATCAGTTAATCGCATATGCAAAAACATAGGCCTAATCATTTCAGCAAAGCGCTCAAAATCCTCATCATCCTTTTTCTTGGATGGTTTCGGAGGAAAAGGCATGGGTTTCTGAACCCAAGGTTCCCTTCCGTTACCATGTTTCCTAGCAACAAAGTCTCTATTATCATAACGTTGAATCTTTGATTGTGGGTTATCAAGATCAACAGCAGGTTCAATTTCTACATCATTGTCATTACTAGGTTGAGCATCATCATGAACATCATCATTAATATTTTCATTAGGTTCATGTTCATTACCAGATTATGTTTCAGCATCAGACATAGATATATCATTTGGATTATCACGTGGTTCAGCAATAGGTTCACTAGAAGTTTGCATAGTTCTATCATTTTTCTTCTTCTTCTTTGTAGAAGAACTAGGAACATCAATATTATTTCTTTGAGAATCTTGCTCGATTCTCTTAGGGTGGCCGTCAGGATACAAAGGTTCCTGAGTCATTCTACTAGTTCTAGTAGCCACTCTAATAGCATAATCATTTTTCTTACTATTCATTTCATCAAGCACTTCTTTTTGAGCCTTAAGTACTTGTTCTACTTGTGTGGTAACCATTGAAGCATGTTTGCTAACAAGTTTAAGTTCACCTTTAATATTAGCCATATAATCACCCAAGCGTCTAATCATATAAGCATTTTCTTTTAATTGTCTGCCAAAATAAGCATTGAAGTCGTCTTGCTTAAACATAAAGTTATTAAACTCATCCAAGCACTGACTAGAATTTTAGTAGGAGGGACTTCAGCTTTATCATATCTATAGAGAGAATTTACCTTTACTACCTGTGTCGGGATATCAGGATCAGGAGGTTCTTCAGTAAATAAAGAATTGAGATCATATGTTTCTTCAACAGGCGGTATATTCAGACCATATATTTCTTCAATAGGAGGTAAATTCTTAACATCTTCAGCTTTAATACCTTTTTCTTTCATAGATTTCTTTGCCTCTTGCATATCTTCGAGACTGAGGAATAGAACACCTCTCTTTTTCGGAGTTGGTTTAGGAATAGCCTCAGTAATTGGAGCAGGAGCTGGCTCAGGAGGTGCCCAATTATTTTCATTTGTGAACATATTATTCAATAGAATTTCTGCTTCATCTGGTGTTCTTTCCCTGAAAAGAGAACCAGCACAACTATCCAGGTAATCTCTGGAAGCATCGGTTAGTCCATTATAAAAGATACCAAGTATTTTAGGTTTCTTAAGAGGATGATCAAGCAAAGCATTAAGTAACTTGAGAAGCCTCCCCCAAGCTTGTGGGAGACTCTCTTCTTTAATTTGCACGAAGTTGTATATTTCCCTCAAATCAGCTTGTTTCTTATGAGCAAGGAAATATTTAGCAGAGAAGTAATAAATCATATCCTGGGGACAACACACACAACCAGGATCAAGAGAATTAAACCATATCTTAGCATCACCCTTTAATGAGAACGGAAATATGTTGAGTATATAGAAGTAAGGCGATCTCTCATCATTAGTGAACAGGTCAGCTATATCATTTAACATAGTAAGATGTGCCACAACAGTTTCAGATTCATAGCCATAAAATGGATCAGATTCAACCAAAGTAATTATATCAGGATCAACAGAGAATTCATAATCCTTATCAGGAACACATATAGGTGAAGTAGCAAAAGCAGGGTTGGGTTTCATTTTATCTCAAAGTGATTCTTTGTTCCATTTAACTAATAACCTCTTAAGCTCATATCTATCCCTGCAAGCTAAAATAGCGGCAGAAGATTCCATATCAAAAAGATAACCCTCAGGGATAACAGGCATATTTTCATCGTCACTATCATCATCGTATTTAGATTCAATAATTTCTTTTTCTCTATCTCTACCAATTTGTTCATCAAGAAATTCACCTAGGGGTACAGTAGTATCAGGCATAGAAGCAGTTTCATCATAAGTATCATGCATAGCAGAAGTGGCATCGTCAATAACATGCGACATATCGGAACGAATAACAGAAGTAGGTTTAGGTGTCGCTAGCTTACTCATAACAAAAGGTGAATCAAGTACAGAGCTAGATGGCAGTTCCTTACCTCCCCTCGTAGTTGAGGGATAAATTGTTGTCTTAGCGTCTTTCAAGTTCTTCATAGTGTCCAACAGATATAAATCCCAAGTGACTCAAAGAATAGAGCTATGCTCCCCGGCAACAGCGCCAGAAATTAGTCTTGATAACCAACAAGTATAGGGGATCGCAACAGCTTTCGAGGGTAGAGTATTCAACCCAAATTTATTGATTCGACACAAGGTGAGCCAAAGAATATTCTCAAGTACTAGCAGCTGAGTTGTCAATTCAACCACACCTGGAGACTTAGTATCTGCAGCAAAGTGTTTAGTAGCAAAGTAATATGATAGTGGTGGTAAAGGCAACAAAAGCAAAGACAGCAAAAGTAATGTTTTTGGTATTTTGTAGTGATTGTAACAGTAGTAGCAAAAAAGTAAATAAGCGTAAACCAGTATATGGAAAACTCGTAGGCACCGGATCAGTGATGGATAATTATGCCGTATCTGGTTCATCATGTAACAGTCATAACAAAGGGTGACATAGAACTAGCTCCAATTCATCAATGTAATTTAGGCATGTATTCTGTATATAGTCATACGTGCTTATGGAAAAAAACTTGCATGGCATCTTTTGTCCTACCCTCCCATGGCAGCGGGGTCCTATTGGAAACTAAGGGATATTAAGGCCTCCTTTTAATAGAGAACCGGAACAAAGCATTAGCACATAGTGAATACATGAACTCCTCAAACTATGGTCATCACCGGGAGTGGTCCCGATTATTGTCACTTCGGGGTTGCCAGATCATAACACATAGTAGGTGACTATAGACTTGCAAGATAGTATCAAGAACTCACATATATTCATGAAAACATAATAGGTTTAGATCTGAAATCATGGCACTCGGGACCTAGTGACAAGCATTAAGCACAGAACATAGTGGATACTAGGGATCAAACCCTAACAAAACTAACTCGATTACATGATAAATCTCATCCAACCCATCACCGTCCAGCAAGCCTATGATGGAATTACTCATGCACGGCGGTGAGCATCATGAAATTGGTGATGGAGGATGGTTGATGATGATGACGGCGACGAATCCCCCTCTCCGGAGCCCCGAACGGACTCCAGATCAGCCCTCCCGAGAGGCTTTAGGGCTTGGAGGCGGCTCTGTATCGTAAAACGCGATGATTTCTTCTCCCTGATTTTTTTCTCTCCGAAAGCAGATATATAGAGTTGGAGTTGGCCTCGGAGGGCATCCAGGGGGCCCGCGAGGTAGGGGTGCGCCCTAGAGGGGGGGCCCACCCTCGTGGACAGGGTGTGGGCCCCCTGGTCTTCATATTTGGTGAGGATTTTTTATTGTTTTTTTAAGATGTTCCGTGGAGTTTCAGGTCATTCCGAGAATATTTGTTTTCTGCACATAAAACAACACCATGGCAATTCTGCTGAAAACAGCGTCAGTCCGGGTTAGTTCCATTCGAATCATACAAGTTAGAGTCCAAAACAAGGGCAAAAGTGTTTGGAAAGTAGATACGATGGAGACGTATCACATGCACATGCTACGGAGCATATAAATTGGTTGAAAAATCAAATCTTTGGTCCTTGGGTGCATGCTTAGGTCCCATGCAAGAAATGGGAGTGAATGTCAAGCACCGTGCCACCGTCACTCGGCCACAAACATTGAGATACCTGTTTTTTAAATTCTGGTAATCCAAGACTCGTCTAAAATACATGAAAGTTGGGATGCTATCATGGAGCGGCATCAACATGTCGTGGTAAAGTTTTTGTCCCACTTTGTGGCAGGTTTGGGTATATGCTTCTGACAAACGAGAGCTTCTCACAACAAGCATGATGGTTTTGGCAGGGAATGCCCCAACTATGGGGGCGAAATGATATCCATTGCCTCTAATTCCTTTCAAAAAAAATTCTCGCCTCAACATAGAACAACAGGAGTGTTGTGTTATTTTTTGTGATTTTTCGGGGTTCGTTTGGACATTTTTATGCATTAAGTGAGTTTTCAATGCATTTATGTGTATAATTCAAATTTGAACTACATGCACATGCTCCGGTGCATATAAATTGGTTGAAAAATCAAATCTTTGGTCCTTGGGTGCATTCTTACGTCCCATGCAAGAAATGAGAATGAATGTCAAGCACCGTGCCACCGTCACTCGGCCGCAAACATTGAGATACCTGGTTTTTAAATTCTAGTAAATCCAAAACTCGTCTGAAATACATGAAACTTGTCATGCTATCATGGAGCGGCATCAACATGATGTCGTGAAGTTTTTGTCCCATTTGGGGTAGGTTTGGGTATATTCTTCTCACAAACCAGAGCTTCTCACAACAAGCATGATGGTTTCGGTAGGGAATGCTCCAACTTTGGGGACGAAACGATATCCATTTTCTCTAATTGCTTTCAATTTTTTTCTCATGTCAATATAAAACAACAGGAGTGTTGTGTTATTTTTTGTGATTTTTCGGGGTTCATTTGGACATTTTTATGCATTAAGTGACTTTTCAATGCATTTATGTGCATAATTCAAATTTGAACTACATGCACATGCTCCGGTGCATATAAATTGGTTGAAAAATCAAATATTTGGTCCTTGGGTGCATGCTTAGGTCTCATGGAAGAAATGGGAATGAATGTCAAGCACCGTGCCACCGTCACTCGGCCGAAACATTGAGATAGCTGGTTTTTAAATTCTAGTAAATCCAAAATTCGTCTGAAATTCATGAAACTTGTCATGCTATCATGGAGCAGCATCAACATGTTGTGGTAAAGTTTTTGTCCCATTTGGGGCAGGTTTGGGTATATGCTTCTCACAAACTAGAGCTTCTCACAACAAACATGATGGTTTCGGTAGGGAACGCCCCAACTTTGGGGGCGAAACCATATCCATTGCCTCTAATTGCTTTCAAATTTTTTTTCTCATGTCAACATAGAACAACAGGAGTGTTATGTTATATTTTTGTGATTTTTCGGGGTTCGTTTGGACATTTTTATGCATTAAGTGAGTTTTCAATGCATTTATGTGCATAATTCAAATTTGAACTACATGCACATGCTCCGGTGCATATAAATTGGTTGAAAAATCAAATCTTTGGTCCTTGGGTGCATTCTTACGTCCCATGCAAGAAATGAGAATGAATGTCAAGCACCGTGCCACCGTCACTCGTCCGCAAACATTGAGATACCTGGTTTTTAAATTCTAGTAAATCCAAAACTCGTCTGAAATTCATGAAACTTGTCATGCTATCATGGAGCGGCATCAACATGATGTCGTGAAGTTTTTGTCCCATTTGGGGTAGGTTTGGGTATATTCCTCTCACAAACCAGAGCTTCTCACAACAAGCATGATGGTTACAGATAGAACACCCATATGCAAAGTGAGAGCACGATTTGTGAATCTCTTGAACACGAACGGTTCTTTTGGATGACCCGTGTGAATCTCTAGCGGGGCGGCGCAGTACTATTTGATTTGACAGCGGGTGGCGTAGTTCCTGATATGGCTTTAATGTAGACGAGGGAGAGGGTAGCGGTTCCCGAAATGATGAACGGCCAGTGATGCATCCTCCTTCAATTAGCATCATGTGAATGCATGAGGGAAGTAATGGGAGGACCGGGAAAAGAGGCAGCACGATGTGAATGCAATGCAGTTTGCACTCATATAAAGCCGCTCCTCCATTCCAATGCATCTACCACATCATACGCACCTAAGCATTTGCCTAAGCACCCATACTAATAAGCGCAAAATTGCCCACTCCAGACCCATGGCGGCGATGCGCGTGAGCAGCCAGTGGCTGTGCCAGATGGTCCACGACACCGGACTGCGGCATGGCACCGTGGATCGTCTCCATACGGTGTTGGCGACTGGCTGGTGGATGGCCGCCGTCGACGCCATCTACGACTCTCAGTTGGACCAGATGATCGTTCGTAGCACCAACAGGTTCACCATCGTCAAGAAGCTCATGGACGACATCGTTGTACTCCTCCAGCCCGCGCGCCCGGGCTCCTCATTGCCTGCCACCCTAATAGGCCTCCATGGTCGGAAGCTCTTTGAAGCACTGGTGGCCCTGCGACTGCCTGTTGACGCCACGAAGAATGTCCACCTGGAGGTCGCGCTCGCCGCAAGGCGCCTCACCCTACAAGAAACCGTCGACATACACATCCATGTGTACAAACGAATCGTGTACATAGGTATCTACAAGGCCAGTGAGAACGCTACAACATTGGTGTCACATCCCTAGTTCTGGTATGACCTAGACTAGCTAGTCATGTGTGCATCATGTTTAAACTTCATTTAAATTTGAATTGGGGATTTGTGAAACCCTCAAAAATCATCTCTGGAAATAACCCAGATAAAAATTGCTCCAAAAAGTTCCAAGAAAATGTTCATGTTGCTCTCTGAAAATATTGGCCAGAGGTAAAATTCAAACAAATATTTTCAGGAGCTCATAAATATTTATTTTGGCCATTTGGAATTAATCCAGTATTTATTTGCGTTGGATAAATATTTTTATATATACAAAATATTGTCCAATTTTTCTGAATTTTGGTGAGGGGCTTTGGAGTGGTCCAACTAGTCCCTACTAAAATTTACAGAATAAAATAAGTTGATTTAGTATTTTACTAAATCAGAACAAATGTCAGAAAATAGAAAAAGAAAACAAAAGTGGAAAAATGCTTACCTGCACTTACCTCCTTGTGCAGCCCGGCCTGGCCCAGCGGCCCAGCAGGCCGGCCCAGCCGACTGGCACTGCCAGTCGTCCCCTTCCTCGCGCCAGGAGGACGGGGGCACACGCTCGCCGCCTGCACGCATGGGCGCCACGCCACCAGCTTGCCTGCCTACCTCCCCCGCCAGTGCGACGCCGTGGTTGACCCTCCGCTGCCGTCTGGATCGAGCCTTGCCTCTCATTCGCTCTCTCTCCCTCTCCCTCGCTCTCTCCCGAGAACTGAACGTCATCGTCGCCGCCGTTCACTGCCCACGTGCTCCCCGCCATCCCCTCGACCGCCCGTCATGCCCAGAAGCTCCGCCACGTCGCTGGCTATCTCTCCGTCAAGCCACGCGCCTCAGGAGGCCCTAGAGCACCTCCATCGACGTCATCTTCATCCCCGGCCACCGGAGATCATCTTCGCCGCCCCGCCATCTCCAATGCATCCCCGAGCTTGCCGTTAAGCCCGTCGAGTCCGTAGTGAGCTTCTGCTCCGTTCCCCTCTCTTCATTTAGCCGTTCGCGCGACGTAGCCCCATCTACCACCATGGTCGTAGCTCTTCACCGCCGTCCATGTCACCATCGTTGCGCTAGCCATCGCAGCTCGCACCCGAGTACCACACTGTGCTCCTGGTGCCATGCGGGTGCCGCAGAGCCCCTCACGTGGCCTCCCCGTGCCCCGCAGCCCGCTCCCGCTCGAAGCCGTGCTCTGGCCGCCGCGCCGAGCTCCGCTCCGGCGAGCTCCGGCCGTCCTCGCCTCTCCCACTTGCTCCAGATGACGCGGACGAGCGCTGGCTCCTCGCCCGTGGTCTCCGCCGCCCAAATGGTCGCCGGAGCGACGATCCCGAGCCCTTCGCCGCGTTCGGCCTCGCCGGCGGCTAAACACCGACAGGATTGACCGGGTTAACCCCCCCTGTTGACCCAGATTTGAGCCGTATGGGTCAATGACATGTGGGGCCCGGCCCTGCTAATTTTTAGTTTAGGATTAGTTTAATAACTAACTAACTCTGTTAGCTAACCGTGTCATTGACGTGTGCACCCCACATGTCAGGTTTGACCTGGTCGGCCACGTTTGACTCGCTGACTTCATGCCACTGTCATGCTGACGCAATATACCATTTTTTGGTTTAAAAATAAATCAGGAAAATCCAGAAAATGATATAAACTTCTAAAATTCATAGAAATTCAACCGTGGCTCAGATTGAAATAAGTTATATATGAAAAATGATCAGAAAAATGCAATCTATCCATCTGTACCATTTTCATGCATGACAAACCAACTTACACATGTTGTGTATGAGAAAACACATGAATGGCATTTATAAAGGCTTATTTTGGAGTTGCATTTGAATCTTTGGTTCAAATGGACTTCATGCAAATGAATGCTAGATGCATTAACACAAACAACATCACATCTTCCTACTATGTTCATGCATCATATTGTTGCATATGCTTGTGTTTTGATTGCCGACACCGTTCCTTCTCGATAGGTCCTGCTCCGAAGACCGATCCTGAGTACCTGTCAGAGGAGCAGTGCCCCCCTGTTGATCTACCAGGCAAGCAAACCCCCTTGTTTATTCCGATACAATCCTACTCTCTTGCTCCTACTCTTATTTATTGCATTAGGACAACAATGATTCAACTGCTACTTTATGCTGCGGTAGTTGAAACCATTCCTCTGCATGACCTGTCATTGCCACAGTAAATAGTTAAAACCCACTAGCATGTGTAGGAGTTGAATAAGCAATGTTGTGTTCCTACCATGCCATGCCTGCTATTGCTTAGAGTTGTGTCAGGTCTGATTCATTGTGAATGGATTGGAGTGTTATGATATGTTCTGATGCTGAGAGTTAAGCGTGTAAACACGATTTGGTAAAGGTAGCGGTGAGAGGCCATGTAGGAGTACATGGTGGGTTGTCTCACTAGAACCGTCCCTAAGAACTGAGTTCTGTGTATGTTGTCCAATGACTAGATACTACCACACATTGGGTTCCGGTAACTCAACCCCTCTCGACTTATTAACCGACTTGGTCTCTGTCCAGGAGTCGCAACTAGTTTCTGGTGTTTGTAGGTAGTGCTATTTTTCTACCGAGTGGCACCCGACAGGGTGGGCTTGGGACAGACTAGGCACAGGTGGCACGGTGTACCAAGTGGCACCTGGATGGTGGGCTTGGGAACCCTGCTCACATCATTTGGGGCCGTGAGCGACACCCCGGCCGGATCTCCTTGCGGATGGAACCCGAATAGGCGATAAACCTAGACTAGAGTCTTGTGTGGTTAGTCAGGTCGTGACCGACACCCTCGCCAGGCTTCCGCTTGAAGGTTTCCGAGATACATGACGTGTACATGGTGATAAGTGGTGAGAGCGTGTGTGAAGAAGTACACCCCTACAGGGTTATCATGATCTATTCGAATAGCCGTGTCCTCGGTTATGGACTTCTTGGATGCTTACGTGGTACATAGACAACTTAAAGTGGATACTCTAAAATGCTCAAGACAAGTGTGAGTGCTATGGATGGCCTTCTCGTAGAGAGACGGGGATGAATCCATAGTAGTGTATTGATGTGGTGATTAGTGGACTCGTGTGCGCTGCCTCACCTCAAAGAAGTTTCTCGTAGTCGTAGAACAGGATAGCCACTGAGTCAAAGCTGGCTTGCTACAACTAAACCCCACATTGCCTTCTTGATACTAATGCATGTATGATAGGATCTGATGTAAGTCTTGCTGAGTACCTTTGTACTCACGTTTGCTTTAATTATGTTTTGTAGGTGAGACATCTGTCTCACTAGTAGTACCGCTTGGACTTCGACGAGTAGCTTGTTACCTCAGCTACGATCTTGTACCCTTGGGAGGGACTTGTAGATAGTCAGGCTTCTCAGCCTTTTTCTTTTGTAGTTGTCTGTACTCAGACATGTAATGCTTCCGTTGCATGTATGTTCTGAATGATGGGTCATGAGACCTCTGTTTGTATTAATGCTATGTGGCTCTTATGGGCCTTTATCTATATGAGTTTGAGTTATGTTGTAATGCCATGTTGTACAACACATACTTGCATGTTATGCGTACGTATGACGTGTATTGCTATGTGTGGGATCCGACAACCTAGTTGTTTATCCTTGGTAGCCTCTCTTATTGGGAAATGTAGTCTAGTGATTCCACCGAGCCATGGTAGTCCACTACAGCCCAGTTTACCGGAGTCCTGCTAGCCTAGTACTACTGCTCCGGAACAATTAGACTGACCGGCATGTGATTCACTTCGTTCTTGTGTCTGTCCCTTCGGGGAAATGTCACGCGGTGACATCCGGAGTCCTGCCTAGCCTGCTACAGCCCAGTTCCCCGGAGTCCTATTAGCCCAGTGCTACAGCCCGGATTCGCACGCTGCTGACCGACATGCTCAATGTTGATTCATGTATGCCTGTCCCCGTAAGTTAGTGCCACTTTGGGTTCATGACTAGTCATGTCGGCCCGGGTTCTTTGTCATATGGATGCTAGCGACACTATCATATACGTGAGCCAAAAGGCGCAAACGGTCCCGGGCCAGGTAAGGTGGCACTCGTGGGAATACCGTGCGTGAGGCCGCAAAGTGATATGATGTGTTACATGCTAGATCGGCCTGACTTAGGATCAGGGTCCTGACAGCTTTGGTATCAGAGCCTGACTGTCTGTAGGATTACCAAGCCAACTGGTCGAAGTTGAGTCTAGAAATGCTTTAGTTATATAAGGGAATTGATTGTGGAAGGGAACGTAAGGCTCTTTTTACTCCTTATACCTTATGCCTTCTGATCTGAGTCATCCTATCTTTCGTATGGGGTTAAGGAACTAGGCTTCTTCTTCTGTCTATCAGGATCACGTGTTACTACTCCGTTGTCTCTTAGGATTGGTTGATCAGAGTCATATCCTAGTTTTCGAGTATTCTCGGTGTAGTCTGTTTATTACTATCACAGAACCTTGAGTGATGATGTTGAGTATGGTACTACCCCATCATTTGCAGGATGTCTAATTTTGAGCATTTTACTGCCATTATGCTGCCGGAATTTTCCTAGGAGTTTGAGAGATACTAAATTCTTGTGCTGCCTTCTGCATCCTTTAGTTGATGTTGAATCCATCCTTGTTTTCCTTGGTTTCGTTCTTCAGTATGTTGCCGGTTAACCGAAGTTCTGTTGCTCGTAGTCGGAACCATGGAGATGGTAGGGATGAGGATCCTCCCGACCAGTCTTCATTGGCAGAGTTCATGTTAGAGATGGAGAGGAACAAGCGTGAGTCTAACCGCTTGTTAGCACGTATTGAGGAGAACACCGCCCATCAGTACAAAGAGTTTGCATCCATTCATGACTTCATTGGCCTGAAGCCACCTACCCTCCATCATTCCATTGAGCCACTCGATGCCGATGACTGGCTCCGTAGTATCACTATCAAGCTGCGTTCTGCGAACGTAGCTGAAGGTGACAAGGTCACATATGCTGCATATCACCTGGAAGGTCCTGCTAGTATTTGGTGGGAGAACTATGAGGCTATGCTTCTAGCTGGCTAGATACCCACCTGGAGAGATTTCACTGAGGCTTTTCACGAGCATCACATTCCTCAAGCCCTCATTGACCGCAAGAGAGAAGAGTTCTGTAGTTTCACCCAGGATAAGATGGCTGTTGATGCTTACAGTAGAGAGTTTGAGAACCTTACCCGCTATGCTACAGAGGAGGTGTCCACAGATGCCAAGAAGCAGGCTAGGTTCCGGAAGGGTCTCAACCCCAAGTTGCGCCGTGATCTCCACTTGCATCATTGCAATACATTCCAGGCTCTTGCGAACAAGGCCATTAATGCCGAGACAGCTCAGCTCACTTACGAGGAGTCTTGTAAGCACACCCATGATTTGGGTTCTTCCTCCGGTTCTAGTTCTCAGAAGCGCCGGATTAGTGTTCCGAACTCCGGTCTTCCACCCGGATATTCACCGAGGCCCTATTATGTGGCGCCTCACCCAGTTCAGCAGTATGCTCCACCCAGGCCTATTGGTAGACCGCTTGTCAATGCGGGTCCACGTCCTACTTCAAGGACTTGTTTCACATGCGGAGAGCCCAGACACTATGCACGTGACTGCTCTCAAACCAACTATGCTCCACCCCCACCTGAGAAGTCTGTTGGCCGTGGTAAGCCATCACGCAAGACGACCAGTGTCAAGTCAGCTTCCACTGAACGTGGACATGTGCATCACGTCTCAGCTAAAGACTCTCATGATGATCTGGATGTTGTTCTTGGTACACTCCTTGTCAATTGCCATCCAGCTTTGGTTCTGTTCGACACCGTAGCATCTCACTCCTTCATTTCTGAAAGCTATGCTAACTTGCACAACATTTCATTTTGTGATATGCCCTCTCCACTAGTCATTCAAACTCCTGGATCCAAATGGCAAACTTCTAGTGTATGCCATGGTAATGAAATACTTGTTGACAGACTTGTATTCCTTGCATCACTTATAGCCCTCAAGTCTAAAGATATTAACATCATCTTGGGTATGGACTGGATGAAAGCTCATTATGCCCAGATTGATTGTTACACAAGGTCTGTTCAGCTTACACACCCATCTGGCAAGATAGTCACTGTCTCCACCAGAGTTGCAAAGCATCAACTCTACTCTCTTAATGCCAGCCCTCTCCCAGACCTTGAAGATATCCCAGTAGTACGTGACTTTCCGGATGTCTTTCCAGAGGAACTGCCAGGTATTCCACCTGACAGAGATGTAGAGTTTGTCATAGATCTTATCCCAGGAACTGCCCCAATCTCTAGGAGACCTTACAAGATGGCACCCTTAGAACTAGCTGAGCTTAAGAAAAAACTCGATGAATCCTTGCAAAAGGGTTTCATCCATCCTAGTTCTTCTCCCTGGGCTTGCCCCATCCTCTTCGTCGAGAAAAAGGATGGTACGGACCGGATGGTTGTAGATTATCATCCCGTTAATTTGGTCACAATAAAGAACAAATATCCGCTCCCCAGGATCAACGACCTGTATGATCAGCTTGTTGGATCCTCATTCTTCTCCAAGATGGATTTGAGGTTAGGCTACCACCAAATCAAGATTAGAAATGGGGACATTCCCAAGACGGCTTTTGTCACTCGTTATGGCCAATACGAGTACACCGTCATGTCCTTTGGTCTAACCAATGCTCCAGCTACTTTCTCCCGCTTGATGAACTCGATCTTCATGGAGTACATAGATAAGTTCATCGTGGTTTACCTCGATGATATCCTTATTTACTCGAAGAACGAGGAAGAGCATGCCGGACATCTTAGACTTGTGTTAGAAAAACTCAAAGAGCACCGCCTTTATGCCAAGTTCTCCAAGTGCGAATTTTGGTTGCCAGAAGTGACCTATCTCGGCCACGTGATCTCTGGCAAGGGCATTGCCGTCAATCCCGAGAGAGTTCAGGCCGTTCTTGATTGGACTCCACCTGAAACGGTTAAGCAAGTTAGGAGTTTCCTTGGCCTAGCCAGTTACTGCCGATGCTTTGTTGAAAATTCTCCAAAGTGGCCAAACCTCTCACCGAACTTCTCAAGAAAGATAAAAAGTTTGAGTGGTCCCCACAGTGTGAGTACAGTTTTCAGGAACTGAAAAGACGCCTGACTTCCGCTCCCATACTTGTGCCACCGGATTTCACTAAAGACTTTGTTATCTACTGCGACGCCTCACGACAGGGACTAGGTTGCATTCTTATGCAAGATAGACATGTGATTGCCTATGCATCTCGACAGTTGCATCCACATGAGGAGAATTATCCTACACATGATCTAGAGCTTGCAGCCGTAGTCTATGCACTTAAGACCTGGCGACATTACCTTCTTGGTAAGCGTTGCGAGATCTACACCGATCACCAGAGTCTCAAGTATATTTTCACCCAACCAGATTTGAACCTTAGGCAAAGACGCTGGTTGGAGTTGATCTCACTACAAAAAAATACACTTCCGTGATGATACGTGTTTGTCACAGTAGGTCGCTTTTTTGTCATGCATGTACATCCATGACAAATTTATGACAGAATCAAGATAGTCATACTTGTGCTATCGTAGAAGTGTTCCATGACATTACCAAAATTATCATCACAAAAGTGTCCACTTCCATAACGATAAATCGCGCGTCACAGAAGTGCTTTCGTCAAGGGTGACTGACACATGGCATCCACCGTAATGGAATGCCGTTAAGCTATCGGGTCGGGTTTTGGATCCGGTAACCCGTTAACAGCCCCGACCAATGGGGATTTTCCACGTGTAAAATCATCATTGGCTGGAGGAAACACGTGTCGGCTCATCGTTGGGACAGATGTCAACCACTCATTGGACGGAAGGCGCCTATGATACGTCGACATGTGGCACGGCCCAACAGAGGCCCATTCCTGTGAAAAGGCTGGCCCGTTTGACTTGGTCAAAAGCTGGCAGGCTGGCCCATGGAAAGCCTGTTAACGGCTTGTTCGAATATAGCCCATTTACAGCCCACTAACCCAAGGCCCATTACGCCCTATCCGAATTAGGCCCAGTAGCGTCATCTGGGCCATCCAATATGATTCCAGCCCGTTTTCACTTCTGGCCCATGTATGGCCCATGACGTCTTTCGGCCCATATGAGGCCCTATGTAACTCTTGGCCTACTAACGGCTCGTGGTGAAACTAGCCCGTAATGAACAGGGTATCACTTTACACCCATTAACGGCCCGTGGTGAAACTGGCCCATAATGAACAGTGTATCACTTTATACCCATTAACGGCCCATTATTCCGTTGGGCCGTTTCCATCCCATGTTATCTTTCGGCCTTCTCAGAGCCCATTTATTCTTGGGCTCATTTCCAGCATTCGTTTACTTATGGCCCGTTACTGTCATTTTCTGCTTGTGGGCCAAATTCAGCCCGTGGTTACAGTCGGCCCATTTGTGGTCCGTTAATACGTTGGGCCGTTTTCATAGTGTCATTAAATACGGCCTATTAACGATGTCCCGTTATGGTCGGCCCATGAACGGACGATTCCAACTCTAGCCCGTTTACAGCCATAATGCGGCCTGTTATTGGCCCATGTTTGGCCATCGATCATACTGCCCGTATAAGGCCCATTGATGATACGGCCCGTAGAAGGCCCATTGTTTCTACGGCCCGTAGAAGGCCCACTGTTTCTACGGCCTGTAGAAGGCCCACTATTTCTACGGCCCATAGGAGGCCTAGTGTCACTACAGTAAATATTAGCCCATGGTTATTGTGGCCTAGTTTTAAAAAATAGGTTCTTGCAGCCACTAGCAAACCGCGGAAAAAGAACTGCAATGACTAGAAGCAAACAAATAAACAAGACAACAAGGAAATAAATAAGCAAGCAACTTACGCTAGGCTATCACGGCTATCACACATATTACATCCACTGGGCATCAAAGTTCGCCACCAGTGCAAATAAATGCGCCGACAAAAGAATATACAAAATTGAGAGCACTTCAGAAGGCACTAGGCCTGGCCAGGTCGGGCACCCCAAAACAGCTGAAGAAGGTGAGTAGACCTCAATTGTGTCAACGATAGATGCATCAACACTAGATTTAAGGCATGATGGTGCGCACGGAAGTCCTCTGAGATCTTCATTGCATCTTTGACTTCAAGTCGGAGCTGAGCTAAAGCAAGCCTTTCCGCTTTAGGTCGAGACTGAAGAAGTCGAACTGATTGAGGCAGCGACTGCACAGAGGTTGTCTCACACCTGCTGGTGAGTAGCTTCAACTCACTGTCTTCATCGATACAGGACCTTGGGGTCATCTCGATGTCCTCAAGATGGTTTGGCTCACTATCTTCCCTAAAGTTCTGCCTGGCGTAAGAGATACGAGTCTGAAAGAGAAACAAGGAGACACATAACAGGTTTCACAATTATATAAGCAAATAAATGGATCTGTTTTGCATAAGGAACATGTTTTTACAACTACAATTTGAAACTGGTAGTTGTTGCAAACATCCAATCAGATGTAAACAGCAAAGCAAACAATAGTGGAGGAAATGATGCCTACCCAAATCTATACTAGAACAAAGTTTGAAGGCTTGAGAAGGATGAACTTACATTACATGTTAACACGGGCTGGACAAAGCCCTTCTCCATTTTGATGGAAGGATAATTCAATAAATTCCCCAAAGAAATTTCTTTATAAGCGTTGCCATTATTCTACATTTTGCAAAGAGTAAATATAGATCAAATAATAATGGAAGAAACAGAGGATAATGAAGCTCAGGTGCAGACTGATGATACATAATCAAATAGCAATTAATTAAGTACAATGTTACAAGGCAAAAGGGAGAGAGGTACTGACAAGAGCAATGCAGAGCCCATTATTGTTTTGGGATCGTATGATCCTTTGAGCAAGGAGATTCATCTGAAATTAGTTTTCATACAAGAGAGAAGGTAAGGCACAAGCAGAAATTTAGGAGTTCAAATTTTGAATTGATATCATAGACAGTACCTGACGCTGGGCTCCCAGCAGTTCTAATAGGGGTTTGGCCATTGGAGGGTAAAGTGTGGTCCAGTTGGGCCTGTGTTTTCTGTGGCTGCTGATCTATCTGATTTAACAGGTATCACTACCTTTTCCAAATACCTAGTTTGTACTCCTTGACGAACTGCACTCACCCTCTTCCTTTTGGACACCTATTACGAAAGAACAACATTTGACTAGAAAAACATAGTGTGACGACACATGGAATAGGTACAGAAAATGGATAGGTATGGCATATACTCATATATGATGCTTAAACTAAGCAGATGGTGTAACAAAGTAGAAGTAATGCAAGAGGTCAGAAGCAAAATATGTGCGACCAATACAACTTTGCAAAGTTAGAGCAAGCACCTTGATGGGTGAATAAGATAGGCCATCCTCCACCATGCCAAGTTTGTTAGGCAGTGGATCATTCCACAATATTCCTCTCGTGTGCCCATTCTCATATTCATTTTGATAATGTTCAATACCTGACATGCATGAAAACATAAAAACAAGTGAGATTTTCTTTGTAATGCAGAAGTGATTCTAATCCAATACTACCTCCCTGTAAACCCCTTTGTGCTATCTCTGCAATTCTTTTAAAAGATGCCATGCATGGTGTAATTTGTTGTGTGCATTAATATAATGTGGTCTACTACTCAAAATATGAGAGCTCCAGAAGTGATGACACTTCGCAGATGATAGCTTCAACATATAGTAAAGAAGAACAAGTCGACCTAACCTGACAGATTCAAAATATACTAAGGGAGAACAACTCGACCTAACCAGTCGACCGCAAGAGAAGAGTATCATCTTAAAGAAGAGCAGAAGAACAAGCAGATTGAAGATATTACAAGTCTTTTAATACAATGTCGGTTGGCCACCCATGATGAACCAGAGCGCACAGAGAAATACTATTCTTTCCCGTCTCTCCATATGTGGCTCACATGCATTTCGAAACTAAAGTAGGAACATTTAGCTAACCAATTAAACATCTCTCAGTTTTACTAATATCAGCAATAATATCAGATATGAATTTGTACAACTAAGCTTGTTTAGCTCGATGGGTGGAGCAGTGCTATTATGACATGAACCACGTAGGCTGATTGTGGTCATCATAAAATCGGGAAAACATAAGCATGATGAGTATAGTGTTGACCGTGGTAGTGGGATGGCAGATCTGAAGCTGCAAACCACGCAAAGGGTAGTTAGCAACCGATGTTTGCTTTGAAATAACAACTAAGATTTGGTATGGACAAGAAAGTACGGTCAACAAGTGACAAAGAAATGCAATTATGATGTCTCTCTATATGTCGCGACATGCATTTGGAAACTCAAGTGGGACATTTAGCTAACCAATTAAATGTGTCAGTTAACTAATATCAGTATCATATCACAATCATATTTGAACAACTAAGCTTTTGAATTATGAGTGTTGTGTTGTTTAGCTTGAAGGGTGGAGTAATGCTAGTACGACAGAAAGCACCTACGCAGATCATAGTAGAGTAGATAAAAGGGGAAAACCCTAAGCATCAAGAGAAAAATCAGGAAAGTGGAACTAGCTGGACCAGTGGGTGGCACACATGCTTTTCAAAACAAATATAGGAACATTAGGCGATCAATTAAACGTTCTCTATTTTAGTGATATGAGCATCATATCAGATTCTTATTTCAACACGTAAGCTTTGGGTTGAGGTCTTGAGGAGCAGTGCTAGCACGACACGAAGCACCTACGATGATGGTAGTGAATATAAATGGGGGAAACCATAAGCTTTACGAGTATAGTGCCCGTGCCATGGCGGATCTGAAGGTGCAAACCGGACAAAGCTACTTCGCAACCAATGTTTGCTTTTAACTAGCCACTACGATTTGGTACGGACAAGAAAATTATAGTAAACAAATTACGGTCTATTTTCCAGGTGAGATCAATAACTTAAGCACATATGGAAGAGTACCACCTCTCTTGCGACGCCGTGTAGGCCTATGCTGATACGTTGAGCGTGCTGCGGGTGCGATGGCTGTCGGCGATGGGGAAGAAGACTTTAGACGGCAGACGGCCGGGTCGGGGGATATATCCTGTTGTCGTGGACGAGGTGGTCGTAGGAGCGGCAACGGCAAGGTGGACGACGGCGCCTATGAAGTGAGAGGAGGCGATGAAAGGATGGTGGTCCAGCGCCGTGGATGAGAGACGTCCATCTCTTGCAGTGGACGACGGGGTAGGGGTAGCGGCTCCGGCAAGGTGCAGGATGGGGTGGCGGACGGAGGAGGCTGGCTGCAATGCGGAGGTTGTCGTGCCGCCGACGGTGTATGAATGGGGAAATGGAGGGGAGGGGGATCTCAAACTTTGGGACGCGCTTCTATGAAATGGGGGAAAGTTATGAACTTATCCCCCGTTTAAATTTCGGACATCATATCGGTTGGGGATAGGACGGTAATCTCGCATCTCCCAAATATTTGCCGGTAACTATTTCGGACGAGGAGAGGGTATTTTGCCACCCACGGTTGGCGCCCACGGTGTATGAACGGGGCTGACAGGTAGGGCAGTTGTGTCACGTCTGATAGAAGTTACACATCTGCCCCTATTTAAAATATAAGCCTACATCGATTTTGGACGAGGAGAGTTTATTTTGCCACCCACCGTGTATGACTGGGGAAATGGAGGAAGAGACACATGTCTTTCGGACGAGCTTGAATCAAATGTGTTTTGCCGCCCACGTTTGGCGCCCACCGTGTCTGAATGGGCTCAGAGGCCGTCGTGTCACGTCTGATTGAAGTTACTAGTCTACCCCTATCGACAGCAGTGTAAATCATGTCGATAAGGATGTCAAGTGTCAGGGGTAGACAGTAATTTCCATCTCGCAAACACTTGCTTCGAGCAGCCCACAAATTATAGTGGGTGTTTAGCCGCTTCGTTCAAAACTTGGGAGAATTAGCATTCACGTTTGCCCTAGGACCTGGCAAACTAAATTCAAATCCAATTTGTATTCGATTATGAATATCCACAGATAATTATACGTTTTGTTATTTATTTCTTCAGTACCACAACAAAGATTTATTCCACCTTTATATATGATTATGATTTAGAAATGTCGTGATCTTCGAATTCAGTAGGTTGGATGCACTCTGAGTCAAACAGTTATTTCATTCAATACAATATGCGCACACGACAAACAGTTCACCTTATGTCAATCGTACAAGTTCTGAGGATTACCTCGCCTAAAACATTCAGATCATTACAACACATGGACAACATAGGGGGTCTTGCAACATAATCTGTCATGGGTTTGTCACGGCAAATGTCCTTGTGAAAGGACTTAGTCGTGGAGCCATCGCTACGGGTTAGCTTTAAGGGGTTAACCTGGACAAGGGGACACGGGGAATTTTATACTAGATCGGCCCCTTCAAGGAAGGTAAAAGCCTATGTCTAGTTGTGATTGGTATTGCTAGGGTTTCGAAGGCAAGGGAGCGAATCCGCTTTGTCTGGCTCTCGAGTTGTTTTCTATTCTTTAAACCGCTGCTGGGTCGTCCCCTTATATACATGGGCGGCGCCCGTCGGTTTACAGAGTCCTGAGACCGGCTCATAAACGTGTCTGGTTCGGTCTCCACTCTTTCTATCTTACAATACAAGTTTCATACAAATGTCGGTTCACAGCTACGGGCCTTAAACCGGTTCTGGGCCCTGGACCTTTCCTCTTCTGTCTACATGGGCTTCAAGCATAATCAACTACAGATGAAGTTAACCCGGCCTTTCCTGGCCGGTTTACGCCCAGTAGTAATATCCCCAACATTAGGCCCCAGATTGATTTGAACAGGTTCATGTCAATCCTTAGTAAAAACTTCGTCTTCAACATCTTCTCATAATTTAGTAAGCCGCCGTGACATCATCTTCTCGGATCGTGGTAAACCGTCGTGCTTTCATCTGTTTAAAAACTGTGTATGACACATCTTCATTAATGGGTCTCCGACAATCGAGGCGACAGCTCTGCCTCACTTCCAAATTTCTGGCCCCTCGATTTTTGCGCCTGACACTTATCCCTTGCCTTTATAAATAGGACCGAGGGGTCATTTTCACCTTTTCCCCCTCGTGTCTCTTCGCATCATCTTCCTTGCGCTGCTCAGCCTCTGGAGCTCCGCCGCCGTCGACTGTCGCCTCTGCTCCGACCCTGGCCGCTGCATCACCCTGAACACACCAGAATACTGCGACGCCTTTCCGCTTCCTCACCAGCTCCGGAAAGTTCTCTGCTTTTTTCGCCACAGATTTGTTCTAGGGTTTCGACATTCTTCGCAGTTCTTCTAAATTTCATCAGTGCTTCAGTGTTGTTCTTCCCTGTTCTGCCTTTAGTCTATAGATGGACACTTCGTGCTTGACATATCCCTTGCCGTAGCTAACCTACCATTGTCATCACAAACCCTTATGCGCAAAGAACTGATCTAGTCCTTCATAAATTACTTCGGTTCTACACCCCATCTAGATCCAATTATTTTTGCTTTTCTGTGTTATCTTAGATCCGAAAATTTTATATGTCACTGTGAGATCTGTTTCTATGTCCCTGTGAGATCTTTTTCTCCTTGCACCAATATAGGCGGTTTAACCTTGTATAAGCAGGCTATGCCATTAGCCCTTTGATAAACCAGAGGAGCATTTTACCTTCATAATTATGCTCCGGTTTAACAGTGTCTGAGTAGTCCTATGCTAGTATTACCTTTTTCTCTTATTCCATTAGTCTCCGATTTATACCATTTCACATATCAGTATGTTTCTTACTCCCTTGTCTCTTGCATATAATCATGCGTAATTTATAAACCGGCCTTTCATTTTCACCTTGTTTGCTTCGCAATGGCCAAACAATTCACTGCCTGCAACTAGGCTCGTTCCCGGGTTACTGAGACTCAGTTGAATGAGATGGTTAGCATCGGCTCCCTGCCTCAGAAAATTGAGATCAAATGGCGAGTTCCAGGAATAGAAAATCCTCCAACCCCAAGGCAGGGCGAGGTGGTGGTCTTTGTTGACCATATAGGCCGTGGCTTCAAACCGCCAGGGTCAAAGTTTTATCGAGATGTGCTTGCCAGCTTCCAACTTCATCCACAAGATATTGGTCCCAACTCGGTTTCCAACTTATGCAACTTCCAGGTCTTCTGTGAAGTATATTTACAAGAAGAACCAACTGCAGAACTGTTCCGGGATTTCTTTCACTTAAACCGACGCACAGAGTTTGTAAATGGCCCGAACACAGAACTTGGTGGTGTATCGATTCAAAAGCGGAAATAAGTTGAATTTCCTCATGCCAAACATCATAGCCACCCAAAGGAATGGAACCAAACATGGTTTTATTGCAGAGACACTTCGCCTGAGGATGGAAATCCCCTCCCCGGCTTTCGTGATCACAGACTATCCAATACTCACCCAATGCCACAACGCCTGAGCTCTTCAGAAAGGGCGAAATACGCTCCTCAACTCACCAAACTCCGGGCCTTTATGGCAAACGGTTTAACAGGCGTGGACTTTGTGCGCTGCTGGATATCCTGGAGTATCTTGCCACTAAGTCGGCGTCCTGGTTTAATGTGTGAATATACCGGTGTAGTTGACGACCCTCAACGCCATTGCAACATCCAATTATCTGAGGAAGAAGTTACTGAAGGTTTAAAGAAGATTTTGAATGAGTCGGAACTGATCTGTAGTCAAACCGGTCTGAGTCCCTTCTATGCCAAGAACACACCGCCTGCTGTAAGCATTATACTCCCTCTTCATCTCTAATATCTTTAACCTATGCAACCTGTAACCCTTCTTCTTTATATGTAGGGTGATGACCCCTTCTGGAAACGGAAAACCGTAGAGAAAGCGGCAAAGACGACTGGAGACAAAGCGGTCCAGCCATCCCGCCCAAAGACCAAAGCCGTAAAACAGACGTCAAAACAGAAAACGGCTGACTGGATTAATATGGAGCTTGATGACGATACTGATGATCCAGAAGTTGAGGTAGAACTTGACTCATTTGGCTCTCTTTTCATGCATCTCATTAACAATGATCTTCCTCAGGAGGACACAGAAGCTAGTCAAGCTGATGACGTAGAGGTAATTACCCTTTCCTCCGGTTTAGACTCTATGACAACACAAAAAACTCGCCAAGCAGTCCAGAAAGTAAGCTTTTCTCATCCTCTTGCTCACTTGGATCCAACATTTATTTTGAAGACTCAGTAGCATGAAGCTCGCCGGACAACCTGGCACAGTGGCCAACAGGTCACTTCAGCCGGTTTACCTGATACTCTGGTTCGGAAGCGCCGGTCTGAGGTCTCTCCTACTTCTGACCATTCTTACCCCAAGGCAGGTTATTTCAGACAGCATCTTAATCCGTCCGATTTAAATTATCAGGTGACACCTCCTTCATCTTCAGGTGAATCGACAGCAACTCAACTCCCCCTTTGAAAACTGTGGCTGGGTGAGTTGTAAAAACCTTTCCTTTCAATACGCCATAAATCCTTTGAATAGGATGTTAATCCTCTTTTATTCTGTTTGCAGGGCCAAAGCCAGACCCAGCAAGAAAGATCGCGTCACCAATCCACCAGAAGACCCTGTCGACGAAGAAGAAGAACCAAGAGGTGAACCGGAACAGACTGGTGAACCGGAAGGCCCTCATCCTGAAGCTACTTTTGATGATCCACCCCTTGAAGGCCAACATACCGATGAACCAACAGATGTTGAGCCTGCCGCACCTGATACTGAACCGGCAAAACCAAACCGAGCTAGTCCGATGAAAGACACTGAAATTCCAGTATCATCAACCAAAAATCCTGAAGGCCAAAGTGATGATGTTATTATTACTAGAATGGGCCATAGCTCTCCTGGCCATCCCGTCATTTTGGCTTAGCATAGTGCCAAAGAAGAGCAAGCTGCCCGGGATAAAGGTAAATGGAGCAGCGACTTATCAAGCTATGCTCATCTTAACGCTGATGAGCTTCATTCTGGCTTCTTGAACCGTCTGCACTCAAACCGGGATTATGAAGCCGGTTTGGTGAACTTGATGAAAGAGCGATATGAGGTAAATTCCTCTCCCTTTGTATATTGATTTATAGCTGAAACACTATCCCAAGTAGCCCCCAAGGGCCGTTTTATGATTATTAATCACAAACCGGGTCTTTGTAACACTTTAAGCATCTCATCATTGGTCCTTGCAATGGCAGGTCGCTAATAATAGATAAGACTCATCTTGAAAAAATTAGATAACTTTCTGCAACATAGCCCCCAAAGGCCGGTTTAACTTAGAAGGTTAATCTAGGTTTTAATCTGCACCTCCGCTTTAGAATCGACGCACATTATCCCCCAAGTGTCAAGGATAATGCTTGCATTCTTCTGGAGACTTGTATAAATTGTAGCACTTTTTAGAGCAAATAGGCATTAGCCCCCAAGTATGAAGTGTATAACTTGTTATATGCTTTATACTTAGCACATATATATGTTGTTTGTTGAATATACCTTCAATGTTGCAGGCTGAACTGAGAAACAAAGATGCCCGAAATTCTAACTTGCAAGAAAATGTGAAGTCACAAAAAGTCGAGGCTACAAAAGCCAAAGAGGAGCTGACCCAGGCCCTGTCCGTAATGGAAAAGCTGAAAGAATCCTTCAACCAAGAATGTGCTGAATGGGAAACCGAGAAATCCGGTTTAACCAAAAGCGCTGTGGACGCTGAGGCAGCCCTGAAACCGGTGGTTGAAGAACTAGCCGGTTTGAAACGCAAAATCAATGCTATGACCTCTGCTATCTTTGGTAAGTGTCTGCTTATGTGTGTTGTGCCAGTCGATGAATCGTATAACTGACAAAAATGTTGATAAAATCTTTGGCAGGCACTCGGATCGCTCATCTTGGTACAGATATGCGGATGAAGCTCAAAGCGGCATATACATTGGTTGAACAGTTATACTCTGGGTCTCAACGGGTTATTAGCACGGCAGCTTATAACAAACCGGCTCCAACTTTGATTAAGGAAACCCTTGAGAAGCTGGGCATGTTACCAGCCCGGATTGCTGAGTTGAAGAGAGCAGCTGCCAGAGCAGGAGCTTTAACCGCCCTTATTCGAGCCAAAGCCTGGATTCCAGACCTTGAAGTGGAGGATATCATCAAAGGATACCCAGGCGTTAAAGAAGACGGTTCAAACTTCAACAATGGTGATCTTTGGCGGCTGACCAAACAGATGCGGCCAGCAGCCAGCAAGTTGGCTGATGATACTGATTTGTCCCATTTTCAACCGTTTTATGATGCAGAAGGGAAAAGACAACCGACCAACATCCATGAAGTCTAAGAACTTGTGCCTCCGATTCGTAAGCACACTTACGCCCCTGATATTAACCCTTCCAATCTTATCCATGAGGAAGCAGTGTTCCAAGCATTAACTGGAATCAATTGGTCAACGGCTGATTTCCAGCGTCTGGGGAGGGATGAAGAAGTGCCTACACCAACTGACCCTCAACCGTCAAACCGTCTCGATGAAGAGTCCTGATCCGGTCGCCGGTTTATATGGCTACTACGAAAAACAATGATACTGTTTGAGCCGCTTTGAAGCTTCATGTAATAGGATAGCTGAAACTCCGTTTATCTGCCATGCCATCGATCATGTTTCGTAATACTTTGTGACAATCTGTGCCACCCTTTGGGATATATTTATGCATAACCCATGATGAATTGCGTTCCTGGGTACAACAACTTAAAAGTATCTAGCAGTTTACCGCTAGACGTGTCATGATGTCCAAGAAGTATATAGTACCTAGATGAATAATCAAGTGTTTGTACAAAAAGTAATGTACAGAACATACCTCATTGGTTGACCAAACGTGTATACGGCAAAGGTGTTAATACCAATCCGGAACGTTGATAACTCCATCTTCATAATACTGGTCTATATATTAAACCGGACCAGGATAACCACCAGATTTTCTTTATAACACTGGCGATTTAGTCAAACCAGACCGAGTCAATGAACACCGGTTTATAATTGATCATGTGCCCACAACTTGTAGTTGAGAAGCAAGTCAGGTCAAGGACGCCGGTTTATCAAAAAATAATTATGATTTTCAACAAACAAAAGTCAAACAGGAAAATATGCAAGGCTTTTTACGAGCTGCCAGGCTCCAAATCGAGGCTTTTCATGGGCTGCCAGGCCTCTGAGTTAAACCATTTAACAAAGCCTTTTAAGATGGGCCTCCAATTAACCAATCATCATTTTAACTATGACAAGTTCAGGGTCTATAAAAGATTTAAGATCCTTATCTTTGACGGTTTAAGATCCTTATCTGTCAACCCCATACGGCGGAATGTATCATAATACAAAATATTGATACTACTTCCCCCATCCATGACCACTTTAGTAAACTTGTATCCCCCAACTTGAGGGGCTACCACCAGGGCCAAGTGACCCAGATTATCAACCCGGGGTGGGTGATCATCTCTACTCCACAAAATAGGTTGCTCAGACCAGCGTAAATACTGAGGTACTGCCGGCTCAACAGAGTTTACTTCCCTTTTGTGAAGCTTCTGATCACGTTTGCACAAACTAGTAGTGAAGACATGATATTGCCTGCTGTTCAGCTGTTTGGGATTGCTTTGATAACCCGACTGCTACTGCTGCTGACTCCCCTGATGGTTGTAACCTCCCTGGTTGCCTTGGTTCCCTTGATTGACGTGTCCAGTTTGGTTGCCTGGAAACCCTGAACCGGAACCACCACCTCCGTAACCCGGCCAGTGGAAACCTCCTCCTGAACCGCCGGGCGGGCCGTTGTCATATTGGAACATATTGGAATTCTTGAAATCCCGCATGATATAACAGTCCTTCCAAAGATGTGATGCCGGCTTCCCCTTTGATCCATGCTTTGGACAGGGCTGATTTAACAAGCGCTCCAAATTGTTGCCTGAACCTCCACCCCTCTGGGGCTGCTTGCCCTTACTGCGCTGGCCATTCTCCTGCGCGTTGGTATTTGCAACAAAGTCCAAGCTACTGTCGGCCTTGCGCTTACCACCATTTATGGCCTGCCGGATTATGTTGTTGACCTTTGGCATTGTCGTTCTTCTTACCTTTCTCCCGTTTGTCCTCCTCTGAATCCGGATCCTTGGTATTATCTGAATCGGCGTATTTAACCAAAGTGGTCATGAGTGTTGACATGTCATTGCAGTGACGTTTGAGCCTTCCCAACTTCTGTTTTAATGGTTTGAAATGACAATTGCCCTCTAATGTTTACACTGCAGTGCCTGCATTGATACGATCTTATGAATGCAAAATCGCTGAGACCCGTTTGACCCAATGGGTCGTGGACTCCCCTTCCTCTTGGACACAAGCGGCCAGATCTACGATTGACATCGGCTGCTTACACGTATCCTTGAAGTTCTGGATAAACCGGTGCTTCAATTCGGCCCATGATCCAACAGAGTTGGTCAGCAAGCTCTTCAACCAAGTGCGAGTTGTTCCTTCCAACATCATGGTGAAATACTTAGCACACACTGCCTCATCCACATCTAACATCTCCATTGCCATCTCATAGCTCTCCACCCATGCCTCTGGTTGCAAATCGTCAGTGTAATTTGGTACCTTACGAGGTCCCTTGAAATCCTTGGGCAGTCTCACATTATGCAAAGCGGGGTTTAAACACGGAACCCCTAAGGAACTGAACATCACTCTTGGCTCCACGGAGGCCGTGGGGTGAACCGGAGTATGCTGTCATGCTCCGTGTCGAGCTGCCAACTAGGCCTCCCGACGTGCGCTGCCATGGTCCACAACATCTTGCGCATTAGCGCCTCCCCCGGCCGGGTTGTTCCCTCGTGGTGAATTTCAGCGACGTGCACTACTAGACACGGCCGGTTCGTCCTCCACGTGTCTGTTATAACTCCGGCTTGGATGGGGAGTGGAATGAATCCTGTCACGACTGTGTGAATACGCCTGCTGTTGATTTAGTGCTGTTTGAAGGAGATCCCTGGCCCGACGTGCTTCCACTGCAACTAGTGACTCGCCGTCGGTTGGGAGGGCCGCCAGGCGTGAAGCGGTGTCCACAATGTTGTCCAATGGGTTGGAATAATGCCCGGGCGGCGTTGATACATACTGTGGCACAACGTTGTTCTGGCGAGGCGGGTCCGTCGTGCGTGGTTGAACCGGCGCTCCTGTTCCCGGCGCCCCTTCCCGTTTTAGTGTGGGTTGGCTACCAGCTCCTGGTGTGTTAAGAAGATTCTGCGGCTCATAAATCGACAGGAGACATGATCGATACCTTCTTCTCATGACTTCCTCTGAAGCATTCTGATCCAGTCTAATCTGGTAGGCCTGTGCTTCCAATTCAGCCTGCTCTGTAGCCATCCTAGCATTCTCTGTTCCCAGGTCCACTTTAGCCTGGGCTATCTGATCTTTCACCTTTGCAATCTCCGCATTGTGCTGATCCCTGGCTGATGCATCCACCTCCGCGGCCATCAACATTGCCAAAGCGTCGAACAAATCAGACAAGACTTGGGCCAGAGGCGGCGCCGAGCTTTCTGCCCCTGCTGGTGTGGCCGTTGTTGAACCGGAGAGCATTGCTGCGGCGGTAGATGAATGAGGCGCCGATTGTGTGCCGGCCATGAAGATGGCGGCCCAGTTTGGTAGATCGGGGGAATCTGGAATACTGTTGCCCTCGGGTCCTCCCTCAATCCGGTCGTCCAGCAACTGGTAAATTGATTCGGTCTCTCCAGAAGACTCGTCATCAGAACAGACCACGGTCTCTCCATCGGACACCGGTCCGTCCTTGTACCTCGATCCATGGATGACACCCACAAAAACATGCCTTGCCTCGGGCTGAACCGGCGAAGAACTTGCACGCCGAGCCATTTCGATGATGTCGGTGTAGATGTTCGGCTTAGTGGCCGGTTCGCCGATCTTGCCAATGAAGACGTGAATCCCACCAAAGGGGACCCGGTACCCGTATTCGATTGAATCGGCCTCGGGACCCCATCCTGCGTTGTCGATGTAGAGCTTGCCGCGACGACTCTTCGTCATCCGGCCCACAGCGTATCCCTTAAGTCCATCGAAGCTGCCCTTCAAGAACTCAAAACCATCGTGCGATGGCCCCATGGTGGGCACCAACTGTCGTGGGTTTGTCACGGCAGATGTCCTTGTGAAAGGACTTAGTCGTGGAGCCATCGCTATGGGTTAGCTTTAAGGGGTTAAACCGGACAAGGGGACACGGGGAACTTTATACTAGTTCGGCCCCTTCGAGGAAGGTAAAAGCCTACGTCTAGTTGTGATTGGTATTGCTAGGGTTTCGAAGGCCAGGGAGCGAATCCGCTTTGTCTGGCTCTCGAGTTGTTATCTGTTCTTCTGAACCGCTGCCGGGTCGTCCCCTTATATACATGGGCGGCGCCCGTCGGTTTACAGAGTCCCGAGACCGGCTCATAAATGTGTCCGGTTCGGTCTCCACTCTTTCTATCTTACAATACAAGTTTCATACAAATGCCGGTTCACAGCTACGGGCCTTAAACCGGTTCTGGGCCCTGGACCTTTCCTCTTCTGTCTACATGGGCTTCAAGCATAATCAACTACAGATGAAGTTAACCCGGCCTTTCCTGGCCGGTTTACGCCCAATAGTAATATCCCCAACATAATCCATTCAGAGACATGACACAACATGCAAGTACAATAATCTAATGAAAATTTGAACTGGTATCTAAAGAAGAACCGGGATTATCTTGGGCTTTAGATAGCAGAAATAGCAGGACCTCCTCCATCTTCAAATGCAACATTCTTACTTCCTCCAATTCTTGGGTTGCTTGCATAATGCGTGCCGCTAATTCCGTAATTTCCGGCCTCAAGATAAATATTACCTCATTCATGGCAGCCACACCATCTCTTTCTGCCTCTAATAGAGCCTCAAGCACTATAATATATGTGCTTAGCCTGCTCTCCAGTGGTGTTGCCTCTGAACTGCTACCATCTGGTAACATGGATGGTGCACTGCTTCCACAAATAGATTCTGGGGTTGTACATTGTGTCCTAGTGTGAACGACATCCTGAATGGTTTCCGCTGGACATCAGTAAGAGATAGTTATCGTATGATCCATGCAGTAAGCTTACATGGTAAATGACGGACGAATTATTTCCGAGCATGGAAAACTATATTTAAATGGTTCGAAGCAGCATCAGCCGAAAAGAAATTAAAATGGTAAGATGAAACTAGGGATGTAAGTGGCAAATAAACGAAACCCGCCAGTCCCATCTAGTTAGTTTTTGCTACCTCCCTAGTTCATTTTCCTCAAAAAAACAAAAAACTCTTTTGAACTATCATACCAGTAGTGGAATTTAATCGTGAATAAACCGGACCCAGTTGACATCCCTAGTTGAAAGGGAGTGTACAACCGCTATATTTAAGTTGCCAAGGCATCTAAGCAGTTGAAATAATCTGAGAAAGCACTTAACAGTGTGGCCTCATATAAACTACGAAGATAGTCATGTGATGAAGTTGAGAGGAAAAGTTAAGGACTCAAATGAAATAGTCATGCATTTCTTTACGATAGTACAACAGGCACTGCTGACATATTGGCCAACTCAGGTATAGCATAACAACAAATAAGCATTCGAATCAAGCAATACAGCAAAGCAGACAACTGAACTATTTGTAATTCAGTAGGATTACACGTTGAGGGCACAAGCCAAGAAAGCAGCCCACTCGCATTACATTTCACATGTATTAAAACACACTGGCTTACCATATGTTGCTGTGAAGCCTAGCTGCTGTTGCAATGTTCTTTGAAGATATCGTCAGCATCCCGTGGTTGCAAATCTAGTTGTTGTAGTTTATTCTGCACCATCTATTTAGGTAAAATTAATTTTAATCACATGCACTGGTCTGAATTGATCATCAATGGTTCATCTAAACTAATGAAAGAAGGGTGTGTGCATACACGACAATACTCCCTCCGATTCTTTTTACTTTGCGTATAACTTTTTCTCAGTTTTCTCGTATTAGTCTGCGTGTTGCTGATTCCTAGCGCTGGTTTCCTTTTGTGCCCCGCCCCATCCGCCTCTGCCCTAATTAATTGGCAAATTAGTCCAGAAAAATTAAACTAGTGCCCTCCTTGGTATGCGGGTCAAGAGTTATGGGCAGAGTAAATAGAATCGGAGGGAGTATATCTGCTTCCCTCTATTTTTATGCTTGTTCGAGGTGCCAGCCCCAAAAGAACAAATATTTTGCTTGATGGGGTTGGCAGCTCCATAATTAATAGAAGCATCAAATTAGTCATGCAACTTGGAAGATCAAGAACACACAAACAAGTAATGAACAGAGGCTCGGAGCAGTGATGTAATAGCTAGCATCAGAAAATGTAGGGTAAAACGAACAAAAAGCAGCGGAACAACATGCTAGTTTGCTGATGTGTAATTAAGCATAGAGAACATTAAACAGTCTGATGGAACCAACAGGTGGCATCAGAACAAAACTAAAGCATATTAACTATATGTGCACTGGTATGTAATTTAGCACATGTAACATGTTCACTGCCAGAAGTATGGCCCTACAGGTGCAAGAAGAATAACGCGTCTCATGAAAAACTGAATGATGCCCTGAAGAAATTCAAAGGTGCGGTGCTTATGCTAGGAAAGTGAACGTAGGCGCCGGCCATTGGATAATAGTACCTGATTCTCGGTGGCGTATGGGTATCGTTGTCATACTTGATAGCTAAGGATCGTCGATAGTTCTCGTGTTGCAGTTGAGTTTGGGCGGGCTGCCGCCGTCATTGAAGCGGCTCCGGTGCTACGGTTGCAACGCCTGTCAACATACAAGAAAGCTCATCTGTGGTAAGTGAACAGTTGCACGATAAAGAGAAAAACCGAAGGAGTACAAATCGAAATAACCTGATGAGGTTGCAGCGTCGGTAAAGCAGGGCCGATGGAGTTCAATACGGCGTCCGTGGAGCGGGTCCAGTGCAGTGGACGAAGTCTTCGGCGGGCGCGTTGTACAGTGCTTTCAGTGAGGCGAATCTGTTGCGGCGGACGAGGTCTTGTATGAAGGGCCAGAGAAGGGGTGGACGAGGGAGTCAGTGAAGGGCCTACGCTGTGGTGGACGAGGGTGCCGGTTAAGCAGATCCGGTGCGGTGGACCATGATGGCGGTCAAGGAGATCTGGAGCAGTGGACAAGCCAGTCGCTGAAGTGGCTCTGGTGAAGTGGTGAGTTGGCAGTTGGGGGTTCCAAGGTGCGGAAGGTAGATCCGGCGGGGTGTGAGGTCCACCGCTGCGGCGGAGGACTAGATTCGGCGGCTTGCCGTGGTTGGGGGGGGCGGGGACGGGAAGGGGAGGGGCTCTGGGGAAGAATGTTGGGGGCAAAGAGGGGAAAACAATGGAGTTACCAAAGCAGCCCTTTTCCATTCATGTGGCAGGGGTAAAACAGGAATATCGTAGGGCTAAACTTTCAGGCGCGTGATATTTCGATGTGAGCGGGAAGTTTGAAAGCTTTTGGCACCTAAAATTATAAGTATTCTTCTCTCGTACGGCCGACTATGATATCATGGCCGACAATTTGTTTGTTTTGCACGCAAAAAAATGTGCAAGTTCTGAAAATCAATGTCTCCAACTCGAAACTTAGATTGTCCATTCAATTCAAATACGGATCATTGAGCTACTACAAGCAAATACCATCATATGGTCCAATTCAAATGAAATTCCAAATGTGTTTATCCTAAATATGATGACAAAAGCAAAAATGTGTATGTGTATGAATAAAGTGGATGATTATAAAGTTTGAACATGCCCGTATGTGTATATCTCTAGGTTTGATATATGAATTTGAAATCACAAAATCCCGGCTTAAAATATGTACCTCCGTTTAAATGAATTACAAAAGCTAATGATGGAGTCGAATTCCAAAATTCCAATCTTAGGTTTGTAATTCTGGTACATCAAGGTATATCACGCATGTTCAAAAGTATCGTTATCTCATAGTACAAACTGTGAAACAAATTGATCAACCATGAATGCACAATATCTCAATTACACTAAAGTCCCTCAAATATAGACACCTCACTTTTTATCTGAAGTCAACCGCCCCCCCCCACCCCCCACACACACAGAGAGAGAGAGAGAAGTCGTTCTCTCCCCCAAACACTAACACACGAGCACATTAACACCCCTCTCTCTTGTAAAGTCCGGACCCCAACATAGGTCTCTATCACTTTGTCTCTCGGGCATGCACACATCTCTTCCCTCACTCTCTAGGTCTCCCGCTATCTCTCTTACCCAAGAACACGCACTATGTAGAGTGTATATTTCCCATACACACAAAACGTCGCCCCCAAACGTCTATCTCCCTGGTTATGTGGTTCTCGCACACTCACCTCACACACCACCCCCACTGCAAACAAGCACACTTTGTCTCCTTGTGCACCACTCTCCTCTTTCTATCTCTCCCACATGCGGACCCGCCCCAGCTCCTTCCCTATATACATATATGTCATGACTCTTTGCATAGCTCCCTAGTGTATAATTGTTCTCGATTTCGCACATTATTCTCTACACCATCTATTCTAGCTCTCTCATGAAGTCCCTATCACACACACAATGACTCGCTTCCCTTGCGTCTCTGTTCATAGGCCAATTTCGGACAACATCAACATTGTATCCCTATCTATACGCCATTTATGGACACAAACGACCCCTCTCTTCCTCTTTCTCTCTCTCTCTCTCTCTCTCTCTCTCTCTCTCTCTCTCTCTCTCTCTCTCTCCGGCGCTAGCTCTCTCTTTCTCTCGCTCTCACACCCCTCTCCCCCACACACACTCGATGTCTCTTCCAAATAGTCTGCTCCCCTCGCCCGCACCCGTGCTATCTCGCTACTACACATGTCACATAATTCCCCCTTCCCTTATACTAGGTTTACATCATCAGTGGTCTCTCTACTCCACATACACTCGCTCCCTCTCACACACAAACGCGTGCACAAACACACACAGACACGCACAAACACCCATTTACCTGGATCCTCATCTCTCCTCATGTCTGCATGTGTATCTCACACACTCACTCTCTAATTATGTATATGTGTCTCCACGTTACACAACACAAAGCCCCATGTACATGTCTCTCTCTATCCTCCACACACATAGACACAAAGAATCTGTTATCATTGCCTCAGTCTCTAACATATCACACACGCACTCTCTCTCTCTCTCGCAAACACGCTCAACAAGGGTTTCCCCGTGAATAACTTATCGTCTATTCGTGAACAGTCGTGGCAGTACGGCGAACACGAGACGTGAAAAAGAATAAATCTACACGTGCTTAGACCACCTAGTATGACTACTAGGACTAGAACAAGCCAAAAAGTGCGCCGCCGTCACCCCCTCCTTATCGGCGACGGGAAAATCTTTGTTTTACACAGTCGAGAAGTCATTGTGCTAAGGGCCCACATGCTGAGGTGTTGAATAGAATGTAGATGCTAGTTTACGGAAGCAAGTATCGATAATACATTTGTATCTCCATACTTATATTTCTTATCTTATAAAAAAACGAGTTGGTGATGATGGTACGTGTGCCATCTTGCAATATAGACCATCCGATCTATATCTGACGGATGGAAATTAAACTAAAAGATACCCGCACCCCTCTCCACATTTGCAGACAAGGCCTTCACTCGTTCATCCTTATCTCCAACAAACCTCATTGTTGAGCAATTAAGAAAGGAAGCCTCTCGAACAAACTGGCCTGGTGGCCGCTGCCGGCGTCGTCAATCCCCATGCCTCTGCTTAGTTCGACCACCAACCACCACCACACCCCACTCCTCTTCACCTTATCTCATATTTCTCGACATATCATTAGTTTTTACACATGGGATTACTCCCGCAAGGGTCAATCACAACAAGTGTTTTATAAAAAAATGCATCTTGATGATCCGTGCAATGCACGGATCTTGCTAGTACTCCTACACAAGACTAAATTGGTGATGCTGGTGTGTCTGCCATCCGTCGTTTCTGACCGTTAGATCTACATCTAACGATTGTGAGGTAAGTTGTTGCCTTTTCTCACAAACATCCCACGTGTCTACCAATTTGCAGAAAAACTCATAATTAGTATCTTAAAACCAACCACATCCCTCCCTGACCTCACCAAAACAGCCCAAGGAATATATTCTAATTGAAACATAATATATCTCTAGTGACATATGTATATCAAAATTAGAGTGTTTTTTACCAAGTTTGTGAATAAGTATTATTCTAATTATGATTCGTTGCAACGAACATGAACATTGCTAGTATTTCCAACCATGCATTTCTTTTCCTAGTATTCCATAGTTTTGAGTTTTCCATCAAGATATTAGTCACTCAAGGTTGATATTTACTTTCAATCATGTACACATATGCACTATGTAACTAGCCTTGCTTATTGGCTTCCAAAGCTTAACTTTCACTCCTACTTACAATATGTAGAGTATTTAACAAAAAAACTACCACTTTCAACTAGCCCTAGGAGGAATCTATTGTACAAAAAATAGCAAAAACATACCCAAAATTTCTTAATCCATGCCAAAAACTATCTAGTACTCCTACTGATTAGGTTCGTTTAAACCCATTTATGACAAGGTTGGCCCACATGTTCGTGCTGACGAGGTAGCTTAAACCAACACATTTTGTTTGACCGTTGACACGAGGGACCCACATCTGACCTTCTATCTTGTTATTCCCCCTCAAATCATTATTTTTCCTGAACATTACTTCAAACAGTACTGATGTGTGTTCGTTGGTGGCGCCGGTGATGAGCGAGTTGGCCGCCGCTCCGCCGGACGGGCCGGACGCCGCGCTGGCCTCCGCACGGGTTGGCAAGCTGGCTCGAGCGTGACTCACGAGCGAGCAAGCCGCCGCGCTGGCCTTCGCTCGAGCTAGATGGCTGGCCTTAGCGCGGTGTGGCGAGCAAGCCGCTGCGCTGCCTTGCTAATCTATCTAGCAAACCTTGCAGACAAGCAGCTGGACGGAGTTATCTTGGCTAGCTAGCGGCCGCGAGCATCGGACGGAGCTGGCATCCGGGCTGCCGCAACATAGGCTCCGCACCGCCGGCGGTTTTGACCTCGCCTTCTGCCGGCGGCGGTAGCTGCGTCCCATGGCCGAGGATGACTAGGTGGACGGGCCGGAGGTAGGAGGTCACTCGAGGATTTTTGTTGGTAAGAGCATGTACAATGGTTGATAAGGTAGTCTTATCTTAAGTCTGCCACGTATGCAAGTGGTAGTAGTTTCTTGGCATTTTAGTGGTTTCTTGCATTATTAGAGCAAGTACAATAGAGCTGGGTCAACGGGCTATAAGAAATAAACTACTACTACATGTTGGCTATAAGATGGTTTGTAGATGACATGGCACTGGCTTATAGCCAGCAGCTGGCTATACTATTAACCATGCTCTTAGGGGTTTCTTGTAAGGAACAATGTATGTACTACTAGCGACAAAAGGCGATTCTAGGTTGCGTTGTACTCCAACGAGTAATACTAGTGGTCACGGGAGTGTATACCTCGTTTTGTGGGTTCGATCCCGGCCGAACGCACGGCGACCTTTTTTTTAAATAGTACTACTACACTTCGCTGCGGGCCAATATTTTACACGGGTAGTTTGAGTTTTGAAGTCAAACGGACGTGCGGCCCCACAATCTGGGTGCACTGGACAGCCTAGCCACGTGAACGGGTTTTCCTTCCCAGCATCCTGTGGCTTGCGTGCTCGCCCTAGCCGCACCTCGCTTGCAGCTTCCAGCTAGTAGCATATTTAAACTAGCACCTCCCAATTAAGCCCGAGTAGCCGAAAAAGTCTGGCGGAGCATTGGGAACTGTGCACTATGGCTCTGTACATAAAGTGTTCTACTACTACTCTGTAGCTTGTGGCGTTGCATGCATGGAGTTCACTCCATTATTGGCTCTACTATAAAAGAAATTCCTCTTGCCGTGTTTTTTTGAAACGGAGGCAAAAGCTTTGCTTCATCTCATTCATAAAGAAGGAACTACTAACAAAGTTCAACGAGATCCATTACACCTCCACAAATGGAAGCGAAAAGCCTAGTCTCGCTGTATCAAATAACTCAAATGTTCTGCCCCCGTAGTAACCGTCGCTGATAAACAGGCTGCTAGTGTGTGCGTGAGAGGAGCGGCTGAGTAGGCCAGCTACGTGAGAGGAGCGGCTGAATAGAGCACCGAGAGTACCCACTAGGCCACTACGCAGGTGTACTTCCCCTGCATTGATAGTACAACGATGGTTCTAGAGAACAGTAGTACCCTCCACTTCCAACTATAGCTCCTTGGCCCTGAGATTCAAGAGTTCAAAATTGGTGCACTATACTAGACTAGACTAGAAGTACAGTACATCGCACTACTAGTTGAGAAAAGTAGTACTAGTACTGCTACAGTACAAGTACGTACTCCTCCGTCACATAATGTAAGACGTTTTTTGACACTAGTTGGCGTGTACAAAAAAATGGCAAAAACATACCCAAAATTTCTTAATCCACGCCAAAAACTACTACCTAGTGCCAAAAATTTCTTACTAGTGCTATTATTTATAGTATAATGCAATCCCATAACGTTCCATAATCCCTTTCTTTCAAAAAAATCACTTCTGGAGAGAAGATTGCTATCTCCACGCGAGCTTCTCATAGGCCAGCACCACCGCATGCAGTCATGTGAGAGAGAGGGAGACATCCATGCAGCATGCAGAGAGAGGAGAACACGGGCGGACAGCCAATGGGCTGCATGGGGCATTTATAGCTGCTAACTCCTCCCATCCATGCGCCAGGGGTATTTCCATCCAGAAAACATGCAGCGAGCCCCTGCCTTGGTATCCGGGTCTGCTCTTATGCACAGAGTAAAAGAATCGGAGGGAGTACTAGTAGTAAATAATAGCCTCACCCCTTCGCTGAGGAACGATCTACAGTTGGCAGGGACGAGGCCCTGCGGTTACTACGCTCTTATCTCCTCCTCGCCAGTTCCCCTCCCCCCGAAGAGAAGGCAGTTCATCACTGCTCCCATGGATTCGCTAGGCGATTCTCCTCCTCATCGGGGCTGGGAGACCTTGGACGACGATCCCGTGGGAGAAATCGCACGCTGCTCCGACGTCCTCACCGCCGCAAGACTCGATGCTTCCTGCACCAACTTTTTCAAGATGCTACTTAAACAGGCCATGCTTGTTGGTCTTCCATGCATCCTCGAGGAGAAGGTTCTTCTATGGGACAATCCTTTGAACAGTCCACCGCTCCCTGGCCATGGTTGCACGTTGACTCTGCTAGAGTTGCCGACATTGAGAGGTAGTCGGATTTTGTCCGATGAGCAGGTCAGTAATGGAGTTTGATCATGTAGTACATAGTTATTCCATTTCCATCCCGTAATTTCTCCGCTGCCCACCGTCTTATATATAGGTCTGGGTCGGTGCCAACGAAGATTGGCTTGCATACCTCCGGCCGGATACCACCATCATTTTGCACAACATCCACAGCAGTGCGACCGTTCCGGTATACCCCTTCTCCACCATTGGGATCGGCCTTCCGGACTGGCTGGGCAAGAATACGTATGATGATGCCTACATGAGATTGAAGAAGATAGCAATTGCGGACCCGCTGACAAAGCGATGCGGCTACGACAATTACTATCTCATCGCAGTGTTTGACATAAGGATTGCCATCAATGCAGGAGGTAGTAACGGCAGAGGCTGGCGCATGTTGGCGGTGGCAGATTTGTACCCCTACATGTTCGAAGACGCCGTGCGCCATCTAGGCCGCATCTTCGCGGTGACAAGCCAGGGGACTTGTTTCATCTGGTTGACATCCTACGGTACGGGAGATTACAAACGGAATGCACAAACCATCATTTGCATCCCTAACGGTACTCCATTATTTTGCAGGGACCAGTCATCCCCCAATCAAAATAAGATCGCCGATCCTGGATGTGCATTTGCATCCGCGATTTGGTCTAACCTGGAACCTTGTAGCTGACTTTGGCATATTGGGCTCAACTATCTTAGCAGTCGTTACCCTTGGTACCACTGATGTGCAACATGGTCACATAATCTACCACGATCGGACCGTCACCATCTACCCAGGTATTCCATTTTTTAACCCTCTCGCCTTCTCTTCCATTGTTGTACTAGTAGTATACTTTGTAGTACTAGTAGGAGTACTTTTTACCTTGGAGGACGCATATAGCTAGCTAGGCCCTTGAAGACTTGAACCCACTAGCTGCCACCATTTTTGTTTTTCCATGTCTTACTATCTCATCCATGTAGCCAAGAGTGGCTATATATAATAAGCCGGTTATTTTACTTCCTCTATACCAGAGTAGTGCTATTTTCTGCACAGTATTACTGACCGCCACATTTGACCACAACATTATTATGCATGGACCTTGACTATGTACGTCACCATGTGTCCAGATCTGGGATGCCGCATGTACCAGATGAACGGCGCCGAGTTCGACCCCCGTGATGCTACATGGTTGCCGAGGAACACTCTTGGAGAGTACTCGCTTTTCATCGGGGACATCTACCCCATTGTGAAGCGGATGCCACCTTCCGTGCACGACACGGAAGGCCTACCATTCATGAAGCATGGTTGTGTCTTCAGTGCGCGCCGCCGGATGAACGACATGCTGGGACACGCTATCCCTGATTTATGCCGCTTTAGCTTGGATGAGTCTCCATCGTGTGGAACCGGACTAGAAAGCTGCAACAATGATTCCCGTTTCCCACCGCTATGGAACGTGCCATCCATGAGGAACACCTGGGACTGGAACCTGGAGGAGGACATGTAGCCCATCTATAACGTGTATGTGGAGTACGGTAATTGTGGACGGTAGCGCTGTGAATATATGTAGACTAGTCGTGCACAAATTTATCACATGAGTTGGAGATGAACTTGTGTGGCATACTGGCATTTTTCCTTTAGAATTTATTACTAGTAAATGTGTTATGTGTACGTGCAACTTGTGTGGTTGTTGCACGGGCTCCAACACGCTCTTTGAGAAAAAAAAGGTGGCACAGCTTTGGATATACGTGACGTGGCGGCATCATACAGTAGCATCGTTCGCTATAGTTGTACTAGTACACTCCTACTAGGACGACAACTCCTATAAAACCTTGCGCTTGGCTCTTTGCCTCTTCGGGAGGTTCAATAGTTCGTACTCGTGTGAACCTTGCACTTGGCTCTTCGCCTCTACGGAAGGTCCAACAATGATGATACTACAGTACAATATGCTTCTGGCAATCTGACACCGATTTAGCTGCTGCACGTCCACCGCGAGGGCGAGGGCGAGGGAGAGGGAGAGGGCGCTGTAGTCAAAACCCTCTCCTCGTCCTGCGAACCACTGCGCGCGTGGGCGAGGGAGAGGCGTAGTAAGCAAGCTTCCCCTCATTCGGCGAGTTGACGGGACACATCAAAGCAGTACTAGTACTAGTAGTAGTAGTCCATACTGCGTCCTTTCCGATTAATATTGCTTAATTTGAAACGAGAAAAATACACTGGCGGTCAACGTATGTAACAGTACGCTCTTTACGGTCACTATATATAGTTTTGCGGCGATTATGCGATCACTAGCTCATTGTAGAGCACCGTATTGCACCCTACTGACCGGCCACATAGTCGACGTGGCACTTTGTTGTCACCTGGTTTCTGGGTCCCACCTGTCAGTTGGTAGAGCAAAGAAATCAGTTAAACAAAACTTTAAGCAGGCGCGACACGAGTCCAACCCTTGCGCGTGAACCGCCCTGGCTGTGTATGTGAGTGCATGCACATGTCCTCCCTCGGTCTTCCAACAAAGAGTGTACTACATGATGTACATCTACACTTCAAATGTGTTTAGCCTTTAATCTAAATCGATATTGATTGACTAATGCACCAACTTGTGATGTAGGTATAGGCTACATGTCTATCCTTAATTACAGCATGCAACGACCTTCATTTAATCTTCTTATCTCAATGGTCGCATGCACACATAAGTCTGCTACTTTTGGGCGTTAATTATGCCTTGGTAAATGTGTAAATCTCTAAATGTACAGTCTTTCACGGATGTAGGGAGTAGGTTGAGCACTTGAGCGTGAGCATGTGTGTTGCGTCGTGTGCTGTGTGCCGCATGGGTGTGTGAGTGTTGCGTGCGTCCATGTGTACATGTGAGTGTTGCATGTTGCATGCATGCATGCATGCATGGGGCTTACTCCCTCCCATTGACATGTCCATTTGGCTATAGATTTCAACAAGTGACTAGGTACGAAGCAAAATGAGTGAAGTGAGCGTACAGGCATAGGGATAATGTAGAAAGGAAGTCCTCGCGATCCATTTATTCCCCATCTCGGTCAGAGAGAACTATTCAACTAGTCTTTGCAATGAAGTGACAATACACACTGCAGCAGATGGGACACGTAATTAATAAGCTGAACTAGCGTGTTGGTGTTACTAAATCAGTCGGTTATGTTTGGTAGTCTCAAGTCATTGAAAGCATGCACAGCCCACATATCTTATTTGTTGATATGCCACAAAACAAAAAACGAGAAGGGAGTTAATGTACGGTGCCTAAGTGTTTTGGGATTATTTGGTTTTCGTAAGGTGACTTACGCACCTAGACGGAGGGAGTAGTAGAATTGAGATTGAATGCACTTTCTTCCCCGTCTTCCACTCTTCTTCCTCCTCTCTTCTTCTTCCTCCTCTCTTCCCCATCATCGACCGCACACCATTTACCCCCGCTCACTGCTCGCCCGCCCGCGCCATCTTCCTTGGTAGCTCGCGTGTACCATATCCCCCCGCTCACTGCTCGGCCACACGAGGAGAAGCTTCTTCGCTCGCCCGCCCGAATCCACTTCCCCGCTAGTTCACAGGCACCGAAAACCCCAATGGCAGAACCGACTGCGCAGAGCCGTGATTGGAACTCCCTCCCCGATGTTCTCTTGGAGCAGATCTGTAGTCGTATGGACCTACTCAGCACTGTCCGTCTGGCCGCATGCTCGGTGTCTTTGTACCATCTACTCGTCTGCAACCAACTGGCTCTTTTCAAGACACCCTGCTTGCTAATGCCCGATCCTCGTAGGTGGCCCAGACACCGACTTGACGATCCTACTGAGGTTGTCGTGGTGCCCCTCAACATGCTACCACTACCCGTCCACCTGTCCTTCATGCGCGGCCACTACTGGGCCGGCATGAAGGCCAACTGCATCGTCCTCATCCACCACACCGGTAGTCCGTGGCGTCTCGTCGATATCTACACCCAGCGAGAGATCACCCTTCCATCGTTGGATACCGCCGCCATCGAGCCTCGCGGCCCGCTGGACACTCCTGCCTACTACGCATGAGACGCGTCAAGCTTTTGGCTCAACCTCTGTTTGTAGAAAGTTGTAATCTGCGAAGTGCCCACACCATCAGAAGACTACATGGATTACAAGCTCATTGCCTTGTTCAACAAGGGATTAGTCTATCTGGAATCCGGTCGCCATACATGGTTATGGCTCATCATCAATCCTGTTGAGGAAACATTTCTGTCTGATGCTATAGTGCATGATGGCATCATTTACGCGGTCGATGCACAGATTGGCTACCTATATTGGTGGAATCTATCGTCGTGTAATTGTTCTATCTCATCTCATCTTTACCTTATGAATACGACTGCCTGTTCATTTGTTACAAATTTAGAATGCATAGCATGTCTATAACCACATCATTGCTATATGTTCCTCTCATTTCCTAGATTTTTTTGACCACACATGTTATTGTTAGAGTTGATATGAGAACAATTGGCATCTAATGATTGTTAGAATACATATTATGAGCATAACATCATGATTGCTATATGTTACTCTCGTTTACAAGATTTTTATAACAACGCATGTTATTGCTTAGAGTTGATTTGAGAACAGTAGTAGTAAGTGCTATGGTAGAATATGAGTAGGCGATGTCATAGTTGTTTTCCTCTCATTGTTACATGATGTTTGAACCATTTCATATTGCTAGAATATGAAAGCCATTGGCTTATTTTTTTAACTTGGGGTATGATTATGACCACGGCATTGCAATTCTCTGTCTATGATATGTGTCACTATTATAATAATCTTAATTCCACACATACTCTGAACATGATTGTTTATTTTTGTCCTTTTGGTCTCAAATTTGAATTGTTGCAGCAGACGCAAATGCGCTGGCCTTCATGATTCCAGGACCTGGAATCATACCAGCCGATGGGTGGTGGTTTATCGCTCGTTCAGCTGACGGCGGTCATTTGATGCTCATTCGCACGTACCAAATTGACCAAACCATTACATAAAACCACATGCAGTACAATGCGTGGGGCGTTCGTGACATTGATGGCTATGGCTACTTCGTGTTCAAGAAAGATCCCAGCTCCATTGGGCCAGGCGTATTCAACTGGAGGCGGGTTTACAGCCTCGGCAGTCACTCCTTGTTCCTCGGGCTCAATTATCCGATCATCCAACCAATCATCAATCAAATCACCGGCGATGATTACTGTGCTATGCAACTTCCATTCGCGAGGAGGGGCTGTGTTTACACATCATACCATGGGTTTCATGAATCACCATATCCAGAGATTCGTCGACACAGCTTGTTGCCAGATAATCTTCAGTGTGTGAAAGGCATCAAGCTTCCATGCGATGGATGGCTTTTGCAAACCCAACATGCGGCGATGTGGTTCATGCCAACAGCAAATATGCACAACTTGATTCGTGTTGATATCTAGACTGAGCCATGTATTCTGCTGCTGTAGCACGACCCTCTTTTGTTGGACATTATGTACTGTTGTTAGTTTGAAGCACTCCTCTCCTTTGAAGGATAGATACCTTCCTGGGATCAAGTGCATCCTAACTCACCTGCGTAGGATGTACTGATAGTGATGATGCAGATGCTGTGCAGAAGCCATATATATATAAGTTAGGCTTCAAGTGTGTACTTGTTAGTCAAACCTGTGTATAAATCGTGACACTAAATACGACTAGTAAGTAGTACAATAGCAGTACTAGTATACGTCGGTCAAATTATTCATCATGTCCACACATTGAATTGCGTGACAACACGCTGCGCGTGAGGTGACACAAGAATCCCGGTGGCGTGTTCGGGTATTCTGGACTTCAGATTTGGAGTACCACTTATCTGTCGAAATCTTTCATCATTCACTTAAAATAGTCGATTGATCATACATTGAGTACCATATAACTGGAGTTACCGATGCAAGTTGAAGAAGGATTGGCCCGTGCTGCCGGCTGGCGTCAAGTTCGATCCCACGGATCAGGAGCTGATCGAGCACCTTGAGGCCAAAGTGAGTGCTGACAGTGCGAGATTTCAGTCTCTCATCGATTTGTTCATACCAACCATCGACAGCGAGCACGGCATATGTTACACCCAACCTGAGAAACTTCCAGGTACGACACCGATCGGCCGTCTACTTGCACAAACATATTCCTTTGTTTATAGCTCTATTTTTCTTTTTAGATGCAGACCTAGTGAAGCAATTACAATTTGATAGTTAATAAAAAGTGAAACAAGTGACTGCAACATGCCAAAGATGTTATGAAAATGCCAACTAGGTACACTAAAACCTGTATTCCACAATACTGCAGGTATCACACTGAGTGGCCTAAGGAAGCATTTCTTCCAGCGCAATTCCAGGGCGTTCAAAAGGGGCGCGTGGATGCGTCGCAAGATATAGTCGGAGTGCGGCATGCACGTGATGTGGCACAAGACCGGCAATACCTTGCCGGTGATGGTCAACGGCCGGCAGACGGGCAGCAAAAAAGCTTCTGGTGCTGCACACCAACAAGAACTTCGACCAGCAGAGGAACAATTGGGTGATGCACCAGTACCACCTCGGGGACCTGGAGCAAGAGAAGGACCGGAGCTGGTCCTCTGCAAGATTTTCTACCAGACGAACACTAGGGCCAGGAGTAAAAAGATTATAAGTTAGTTTGGTATTGGTAGTTGTACTACCTTGTCGTCCGCAAGTTGGTATTGTTGTTAATGATCTCTTGGTATGAACTTGCATTTGCTTCCAACCATCATGCCAAGGGTCGACGTGGATATAAAGCTGAATCATTTGTTTCGAAACGAATTTTCAGGCACCTGATTTTTATTTGATGGGTAGCATAAGCACCCGCCGTTCGAATTCCCAGTTCTCCGATTTTTTCAAAACAAGTGCATGCACTTATTATCACGATAAAAAAACAATATCTGTGCTGCATCCCAGTTATCAGTCTGTACTTGCAGAATTCTCTCGTTTATTGAGCACGTATATTGCTTTTTCAGGTCGAGCAAGTTTCAACTGGGCTGTAGATTGCCCAGGGTTGTTTTGTTTTTAACAGGCCTAGCCCATGACGACAACGGGGCACAAAGATCCAGCATGTATCTACTGACCTCTGGCCCGCCAACGTTAGTTATATTTTGTCTTACAACATCCGCAGGCAGTTTTTTTACTGAATCAAACACACAGCCTAGTTCTATTTTCCTTTTGAAACGCATGTCCTACATCTGTTTTCTAATCTCTACCTATAGTTTTACTAGTTCATATACACGTATGATTATATTGAAAACACATAAAATTCCCTTTTCATATTTACATCCTTATTTTTGTTGTTTTTTCCCACCCAGTGCTGATTTTTTTTACCACTAGTTTTCCCTTAAACCAACTAAGTTGTCCCACGTCTTATTTGCTTGCAAAAACAAAACGATTATTTTGGCAAATCAATAAGTTCTTAAAAAAATGTTTATCATTCCGGGATTACAACAGTTCGGACTCCACCAAAATATACAAAATAAGGTTGGACTTTTTGACCGCGGTCCTGGGCAAAAAATGGGCTGTAATAAATTACTTAAGAATTAGCAAATGGGCTGCAAATTATAAAAAATAGCAAATGGGCTTTATGTTGCCTGCCATAGATTTGGAGGCTGACTTGTGGGCCTACTAAGTTCATGCGTACACAAGGTTTCTCAAAAAAGAAACTTAGTCAACAATCGACTCTACCAGCGTCAGACCGGTAGATGTCAATCTAACGGCAATCATGCTTCTTCAGTCTCTGATCTTCCTGCCCCAGCCGCCCAAACCAGCGCCGTCGGAACCGCCTGCTCCCGCCCCCCGTGGCCGGCAGTGCTGCCGGGAAGGCCTCACGGCCCCATCATACTCGCATCCCTGACCTGTCTATCCCTCTACTCACCCACACCTCCAGTTATTTTCCGGCGACGGCAGCCGAACCAGTCAACCCTCGTACTCTCCACAGCGTGGGCAGCCACTGCCGTGTCTTCCCCGGCTCCGTGTCGTTCCCTTCGTAGGCATCGCTGTCGTCCACCGCCCTGGTGCTCTCGGCGCGGCGTGGTCAGCGATGTCCATCCAACGGCTGTAGTGCTTCTTCAACCTCTGGTCTTCTTGCCCCAGCCGCCCAAAGCAGCGCCGGTCGTGCCGCATGCTCCTGACTCCCGTGGCCGGCTGTGCTGCCGCGGAGGCCTCACCGTCCCCATACTACTCCCACCGCTGGCCAGGCCATCCCTCCACTCACCCACTCCCCCTGTTATTCTGCGGCGACGGAGGCCTCACACCGCAGCCGAACCAGTGAACCCTCGTACTCCTCTCCGCGTGGGCATCCACTGCCGCGTCTTCCCCGGCTCCACGTCGTCCCCTTCCTAGGCCTCGCCATCATCCACCGCCGTGGTGCTCTCGGCGCGGCGTGGTCAATGTGGTCAACGACCGACTTCCATCGGAAGAGTACTGTACGTGGAGAGGCTGACAGCTGGGTCCACGGCAGCCGCAAGGAAGTGCCTCCTTATTACGCGCAAAATAATTATTCCTCCACCTGACAGCAGGGACCCACCGGACGGGCCACCAGTATTTCACGGAAAAATGTTTCCCCCTGACTGCTGGGACCCACCGGACGGGCCACCGTATTTCGCGAAAAAAAGGTTTGCCCCTGACTACTGGGACCCACCGGACAGACCACAGTATTTCGCGAAAAAACGTCCCCCCCCCTGTCAGCTCGGACCCACTGGAAGTGCCTCCTTATTACGCACAGAAAAATGAATACTCCCCCTGCTAGCTGGGACCCAACCTGGTGGGAGGCTGACTTGTGGGCCTACTAAATTGACGAGGATGGAGGGCTTTGTCAACTTAGTCAATATGAACGATTCTATCTCCAGTGACCGTACGATGTCCATCCAACGGCGATAGTGCTTCTTCAACCTCTGGTCTTCTTGCTTCAGCCGCCCAAAGATGCGCCAGTCGTGCCGCGTGATCCTGCCTCTCGTGGCCGGCTGTGATGCCGCGGAGGCCTCACCGCCCCCTACTACTCCCACCGCTGGCCCATTCTATCCCTCTACTCACCCACACCCCCTGTTATTCTGCAGCGACGGCAGCCTCACGCCGCAGCCGAACCAGTGAACCCTCGTGCTCCTCTCCGCGTGGGCGTCCACTGCTGCGTCTTCCCCGGCTCTGCGTCGTCCCCTTCCAGGCCTCGCCGTCGTCCACCGCCTTGGTGCTCTCGGCACGGCATGGTCAATGTGGTCAACGACCGACTTCCATCGGAAGAGTACTGTACGTGGAGAGGCTGACAGCTGGGTCCATGGCCACAGCCCAGTTTTTTGTGATTTGCCAAGTAAGTCGCTTTGTCAGGCCTGTTGGGCTGCAAATCTTTCAAGATGAGGAGAGCTTCATTCGACTGGCCGAGAAAATGGCCCATCAGTAATGAGAAATGGGTTGTACATTTTTAAAACACATCAAACCGGCAATTAGTTTAAAATATCTTTTTTTCATTTCGAGATTTTAAATTACATTAATTTTTATGCGTGGAGAATTTGTTGGATTTTATATTGATATACATTTACTTTTAAAATCAGTTTGAATATGAGTCGAAATTTCGGGATTAAAAACAGTTCGGACCGCACCGAAATATGCAAAATTTCGTTAATTTTTTAACCGTGGCCACAATATGGGCTATAATGCTAACAAAAAGAATATGGGCTCCAAAAAACCATAAGAATTAGCAAATGGGGCTGTAAATTATTAGAAATAATGGCAGATGGGTTGTATGCTGTTTTCCACAGATTTGAGGCTTTCCTAAAAAAAGGTTGACGCATAAGCACTGGCTGTTGGATGTCCATCCAACGGCCGTCGTGCTTTTTCAATCTCTGCTCTTCCTGCTCCAGCCGCTCAAACAATCACCGGCGGGACTGCCTGCTCCCTCCTCCTCGCGGACGGCTGTGCTGCCGCGCAGGCCTCACCGCCCGACCGTACTCCCATCGCTGGCCTAGCCATCCCTCTACTCACCCACACCTGCTGTTATTCTCTGGCGACGGCAGACGAACCAGTAAACCCTCGTACAGTCGTACTCCCCTCCGCGTGGGAAACAACTGCCGAGTCTTCCCTGCCTCCATGTCGTCCCCTTCCTAGGCCTCGCCATCGTCCACCGCCCTGGTGCTCTCGGCGCGGCATGGTCAACATGGTCAACGACCGACATGCATCTGAAGTGGACTGTACGTGGAGAGGCCGACGGCTGGGTCCACGGCCGCACGCAAGGAAATGCCTCCTTATTACACGCAAAATAATGATTCCTCCCCTGACATCAGGGACCCACCGAAAGGGCCTCTGTATTTCGCGAAAAAAACGTTCCCGCCGCTGACAGCTCGAACCCACCAGCTATATCTTCGCACGCAAGGAAGTGCCTCCTTATTACGCTTAAAAATGAATACCCCCTGCTAGCTGGGACCCACCTTGGTGGGAGGCTGACTTGTGGGCCTACTAAGTTGACGGGGACGGAGGGCTTTGTCAACTTAGTCAATATGCACGATTCTAGCTCCAGTGACCATACGATGTCCATCCAACGGCCGTAGTTCTTCCTCAACCTCTGGTCTTCTTGCTCCAGCCACCCAAACCAGCGTCAGTCGTGCCTCGTGCTCCTGCCTCCCGTGGCCGGCTACGATGCAGCGGAGGCCTCACCGCCCCTACTACTCCCACCGCTGGCCAGGCCATCACTCTACTCACCCACACCCCCTGTTATTCTGTGGCGACGGTAGCCTCACACCGCAGCGAACCAGTGAACCCTCGTACTCCTCTACGCGTGGGCATCAATTGCCGCGTCTTCCCCGGCTCCGCGTCGTCCCCTTCCTAGGCCTCGCCATCGTCCACCGCCCTGGTGCTCTCGGCGCGGTGTGGTCAACGTGGTCAAGGAACGGCTTCCATCGGATGTTGTACGTGGAGAGGCTGACAGCTGGGTCCACGGCCGTAGCAAGGAAGTGCCTCCTTATTACATGCAAAATAATTATTCCTCCACCTGACAGCGGGACACACCGGACGAGCCACCGTATTTCGCGAAAAAAAAATGTTTCTCCCTTACTGCTGGGACCCACTAGCTACATCTTTGCAGGCAAGGAAGTGCCTGACAGTCGGGACCCACCTGGTCGAAGCGTACGTAGCGTTGTCATTCTAGTCGCAAACGTGTACGTACATACTGGTCGATGTAGAGGCGCGCACGTGTCGTAGTAGAGGCGCGCACGTGTCATAGTAGAGGCGCGCACGTAGCCTTTACACGTACGTACAACGGCCAGGGTGCAAGAAAGAAAATACGGCCACGTATGTGTACATACAGGCGGGGTCTCGAACGCCTACTCGCGCATACGTACGGCCAGGGCTCGTGTACATGGCTGGGTCGGAACGGAGACACAGCATCGTCGTCGTGTTCATGGGGAGGCAATGGAATGCGTCGTGTTCATCGGGAGGGCTTGGACGGAACAGGCGATGGAAACGAGGCCTGGCGTACCGCAGAACGGAGGAAACGGCCTTGTGTTCGACCGGCCATGTTCGAAATGGGATCCTGTTCATCGGGAGGGGTCTGGCGTACCGCAAAACGGAGGAAACGGACCTCCTACGGTCGAAACGGGGGTCCTGTTGATCGGGAGGGGTGTGGCATACCGCAAAACGGAGGAAACGGACTTGTGTTGGAGCGCTACGGTCGAAACGGGGGTCCTGTTCATCGGGAGGGGTGTGGCGTACCGCAAAACGGGACTCTAGGGGATACTGTTCATCTCCACCGTCGACCTCCAACAGCCTCCACGGGCTCCTGTTCATCCAGCCTCCACCGCGCGCTACTCCACCGGCTACTGTTCAACCACCCCTCCAACGTCTATTGTTCATCCGGCCCTCCACACCACGGGGTCCTGTTCAACCACCCCTCCACGGGCACCCCTCCACCGTCTACTGTTCATCCAGCCCTCCACACCACGGGGTCCTGTTCAACCACCCCTCCACCATCTACTGTTCATCCAGCCCTCCACAACACGGGGTCCTGTTCATCCACCCCTCCACGGGCACCCCTCCACCGTCTACTGTTCATCCAGCCCTCCACCACACCACGGGGTCATGTTCATCCAGAGGCAACGCCACCCACCGCTCATTGTTCATCCCCCCGCAACGCTCACTGTTCATCCCATCGATCAGCTTCAGTTAGCAGCAGTAGCGAAGGAATCGCTCGATCGGGTTCAGTTAACAGCCATCGATCGATCGCTCGGGTTCAGTAATGCGTAGCCTGTAGTGCAATCGCTCGGGTTTAGTTAGAGCCCAACGCCTCGCTCAGGTTCAGTTAGAGCCAACGCCTCGCACACACGCGTGTACGTGTACGAGAGAAACGCGCATCGCTCGGCCCCCGACCTCCCACCGTAACTGGGAACTCCCCGAAATTTTCCTCCCCCTCGCTTCTACCACGGTTTTTTCCATCATGGACGGCCCAAATAATGTCATGCAGCTGCGTCTCCGGCCCGCCCAGGACGAAAAGCCCATTTTCTGTCATGATTTTTTGTCATAGAAGTAGGAGCCCACTATGATGATACCGGGTTTTGTCACAATTATCGTCATAGAAGTGTCATATGTATGACAAAAAAAATTCGTTCGGCCCAAAATGTCACGGATGTGTCTTTTTTTTGTAGTGTCTCAGATTACGACTTAGGGATTACCTACACCCCAGGCAAGGGCAATGTCATGGCTGATGCACTAAGTCGTAAGTCCTATTGCAACAACCTTATGTTCCAGCAGGGCCAACCACTTCTTCATGAGGAATTCTGTAAGCTTAACCTTCACATTGCTCCTCAAGGATTCCTTTCTACCTTGGTGGCGAAACCTACTCTTGTGGATCATATCATAGAAGCCCAGAAGCATGATACGGGGATTACCCGGATCAAGAGAAACATTGCCAAGTGTATTGCTAGTAGTTTCTCTATAGATGATCGAGGTGTTGTTCTCTTCGAGAACCGTCTGGTGGTTTCCAAGAAGCAAGGCAACTGATCCTTAAGGCGGATCATGAATCTCCTCTCACGATTCATCCCCCTAGTACTAAGATGTATCAGGACCTACGCCAGAGGTTCTGGTGGACTACGATGAAGAGAGAAATTGCTCAGTTCATTTCTAACTGTGATGTTTGTCGTCACGTTAAGGCAGAGCATCAAAGGCCTGCTGGCACCCTTCAGCCTTTAGCTATTCCTGAGTGGAAATGGGATAAAGTTGGTATGGACTTCATCACTGGATTTCCCAGGACCAAGAGAGGGAATAATGCTATCTTGGTAGTCATTGATCGTCTTTCCAAAGTGGCTCACTTCCTACCTGTTCGAGAGAGTATCACTGCTAGTCATCTCGCTAACTTATATATTTCTCGAATAGTGTCACTTCATGGTGTTCCACTAGAGATCAATTCAGACCGTGGTAGTCTTTTCACTTCTCATTTCTAGGAGAGTTTCCAAACTGCCATGGGCACCCATCTTTCCTTCATTACCGCTTTCCACCCTCAATCAAGTGGTCAGGTGGAAAGGGTCAACCAAATTCTCGAAGACATGCTTAGAGCTTGTGTTATCTCATTCGGTATGGATTGGGAGAAGTTTCTTCCCTTCGCCGAGTTTGCTTATAACAATAGCTACCAATCCAGCCTCAAGAAAGCTCCTTTTGAGGTTTTGTATGGACGAAGATGTCGAACACCTTTGAACTGGTCAGAAACCGGTGAAAGACAATTCTTTGGACCGGATATGATCCAGGAGGCAGAAGAACAAGTTCACGTCATTCGTGAGAATTTGAAAACAGCCCAATCTCATCAAAAGAGCCAGCATGACTGCTGTCATAAGGAAGTGGCTTATGAAGTTGGTGACAAGGCTTACCTTCGGGTTACTCCTTTGAAGGGTACCCATCGTTTCAGTATCAAGGGCAAGTTGGCTCCTCGTTACATTGGTCCTTTTCGCATTCTCGCTAAACAAGGAGAGGTTGCCTTCCAGTTGGAACTACCCCCAAATCTTTCCCGAGTACATGATGTCTTCCACGTCTCTCAACTCAGGCGTTGCTTCTTGGATCCCATCCGTGGAGTGGACCATGAAACGCTTGATCTCCAAGATAACCTCACATATCGATAGTACCCTGTTTGCATCCTTGATCAAGCAGAGCATGTCACCCGACGTCAGAACATCAAGTTTCTCAAGGTTCAGTGGTCTCATCATTCCAAGAGAGAAGCTACTTGGGAGCGAGAAGATCGTCTTCGACTGGAGTACCCCACCTTCTTTCTGTCGACCCCTGAATCTCGGGACGAGATTCTTTCGAGTGGGGGCGAGTTGTCACATCCCTAGTTCTGGTATGACCTAGACTAGCTAGTCATGTGTGCATCATGTTTAAACTTCATTTAAATTTGAATTGGGGATTTGTGAAACCCTTAGATATCATCTTTGGAAATAACCCAGATAAAAATTGCTCCAAAAAGGTCCAAGAAAATGTTCATGTTGCTCTCTGAAAATATTGGTCAGAGGTAAAATTCAAACAAATATTTTTGGGAGCTCATAAATATTTATTTTGGCCATTTGGAATTAATCCAGTATTTATTTGCGTTGGATAAATATTTTTATATATACAAAATATTGTCTAATATTTATGAATTTTGGTGAGGGGCTTTGGAGTGGTCCAACTAGTCCCTACTAAAATTTACAGAATAAAATAAATTGATTTAGTATTTTAATAAATCAGAACAAATGTCAGAAAATAGAAAAGAAAACAAAAGTGGAAAAACGCTTACCTGCACTTACCTCCTAGTGCAGCCCGGCCTGGCCCAGCGGCCCAGCAGGCAGGCCAAGCCGACTGACACTGCCAGTCGTTAACTTCCTCGCGCCAGGAGGACAGGGGCACACGCTCGCCGCCCGCGCGCATGGGCGCCACACCACCAGCTTGCCTGCCTACCTCCCCCGCTAGCGCGACGCCGTGGTTGACCCTCCGCTGCCGTCTGGATCGAGCCCTCCCTCTCATTCGCTCTCTCTCCCTCTCCCTCGCTCTCTCCCGAGAACCGAACGTCGCCGTCACCGCCGTTCGCTGCCCACGTGCTCCTCGCCATCCCCTCGACCGCCCGTCGTGCCCAGAAGCTCCGCCACGTCGCTGGCTATCTCTCCATCAAGCCATGCGCCTCGGGAGGCCCTAGAGCACCTCCATCGACGTCGTCTTCATCCCCGGCCACCGGAGATCGTATTCGCCGCCCCGCCGTCTCCAGTGCGTCCCCGAGCTCGCCGTCAAGCCCGTCGAGTCCGCAGTGAGCTTCTGCTCCGTTCCTCTCTCTCCGTTTAGCCGTTCGCGCGCCGTAGCCCCGTCTACCACCACAGCCGTAGCTCTTCACCGCCGCCCATGTCGTCGTCGCACTAGCTGCCGCAGCTCGCACCCGAGTACCTCACCGTGCTTCTGGTGCCATGGGAGTGCCACAGAGCCCCTCGGGTGGCCTCCTCGTGCCCCACGGCCCACTCCCGCTCGAAGCCGTGCTCTGTCCGCCGCGCCGAGCTCTGCTCCAGCGAGCTCCGGCTGTCCCCTCCTCTCCCACTTGCTCCAGATGACGCGTACAAGCGCTGGCTCCTCGCCTGTGGTCTCCGCCGCCCAAATGGTCGCTGGAGCGACGATCCTGAGCCCCTCCACCGCGTTCGGCCTCGTCGGCAGCTAAACGCCAGCGGGATTGACCGGGTCTAACCCCCCTGTTGGCCCAGATTTGACCCGTATGGGTCAATGACATGTGGGGCCCGGCCCTGCTAATTTTTAGTTTAGGATTAGTTTAATAACTAACTAACTCTGTTAGCTAACCGCGTCACTGACGTGTGGACACCACACGTCAGGTTTGACCTGGACAGCCGCGTTTGACTCACTGACGTCATGTTGACGCAATATACCATTTTTTGGTTTAAAAATAAATCAGGAAAATCCATAAAATGATATAAACTTCTAAAATTCATAGAAATTCAACCGTAGCTCAGATTGAAATAAGTTATATATGAAAAATGATCAGAAAAATGCAATCTATCCATATGTACAATTTTCATGCATCACAAACCAACTTATACCTGCTGTATATGAGAAAACCTATGAATGGCATTTATAAAGGCTTATTTTGGAGTTGCATTTGAATCTTTGGTTCAAATGGACTTCATGCAAATGAATGCTAGATGCATTAACACAAACAACATCACATCTTCATGCCATGTTCATGCATCATATTGTTGCATATGCTTGTGTTTTGATTGCCGACACCGTTCCTTCTTGATAGGTCCTGCTCCGGAGACCGATCCCGAGTACCTGTCAGAGGAGCAGTGCCCCCTCCCCCCTGTTGATCTACCAGGAAAGCAAACCCCCTTGTTCATTCTGATACAATCCTACTCTCTCACTCCTGCTCTTATTTATTCCGTTAGGACAACAACAATTCAACTGCTACTTTATGCTGCGGTAGTTGAACCCATTCCTCTGCATGACCTGTCATTGCCACAGTAAATAGTTAAAACCCACTAGCATGTGTAGGAGTTGAATGAGCCATGTTGTGTTCCTACCATGCCATGCCTGCTATTGCTTAGAGTTGTGTCAGGTCTGATTCATTGGGAATGGATTGGAGTGTTATGATATGTTCTGATGCTGAGAGTTAAGAGTGTAAACACGATTTGGTAAAGGTAGCGGTGAGAGGCCATGTAGGAGTACATGGTGGGTTGTCTCACTGGAACCGTCCCTAAGAACTGAGTTCTGTGTATGTTGTCCAATGACTAGATACTACCACACATTGGGTTCCGGTAACTCGACCCCTCTCGACTTATTAACCGACTTGGTCTCTGTCCAGGAGTCGCAACTAGTTTCTGGTGTTTGTAGGTAGTGCTATTTTTCTACCGAGTGGCACCTGGCAGGGTGGGCTTGGGACAGACTAGGCACAGGTGGCACGGTGTACCAAGTGGCACCCGGATGGTGGGCTTGGGAACCCTGCTCACATCCTTTGGGGCCGTGAGCGACACCCCGGCCGGATGTCCTTGCGGATGGAACCTGAATAGGCGATAAACCTGGACTAGAGTCTTGTGTGGTTAGTCAGGTCGTGGCCGACACCCTCGCCAGGCTTCCGCTTGAAGGTTGCCGAGATACATGACATGTACATAGTGATAAGTGGTGAGAGCGTGTGTGAAGTAGTACACCCCTGCAGGGTTTTCATGATCTATTTGAATAGCTGTGTCCTCGGTTATGGACTTCTTGGATGCTTACGTGGTACATAGACAACTTAAAGAGGATACTCTAAAATGCTCAAGAGAAGTGTGAGTGCTATGGATGGCCTTCTCGTAGGGAGACGGGGATGAATCCATAGTAGTGTATTGATGTGGTGATTAGTGGACTCGTGTGCGCTGCCTCACCTCAAAGAAGTTTCTCGTAGTCGTAGAACAGGATAGCCACTGAGTCAAAGCTGGCTTGCTGCAACTAAACCTCACATTGTCTTCTTGATACTAATGCATGTATGATAGGATCTGATGTAAGTCTTGTTGAGTACCTTTGTACTCACGTTTGCTTTAATTATGTTTTGCAGGTGAGACATCTGTCTCACTAGTAGTACCGCTTGGACTTCGACGAGTAGCTTGTTACCTCAGCTACGATCTTGTACCCTTGGGAGGGACTTGTAGATAGTCAAGCTTCTCAGCCTTTTTCTTTTGTAGTTGTCTGTACTCAGACATGTAATGCTTCCGTTGCTTGTATGCTCTGAATGATGGGTCATGAGACCTCTGTTTTTATTAATGCTATGTGGCTCTTCTGGGCCTTTATCTATATGAGTTTCAGTTATGTTGTGATGCCATGTTGTACAACACATACTTGCATGTTATGCGTACGTGTGACGTGTATTGCTATGTGTGGGATCCGACAACCTAGTTGTTTATCCTTGGTAGCCTCTCTTATGGGGAAACGTAGTCTAGTGATTCCACCGAGCCATGGTAGTCCGCTACAGCCCGGTTTACCGGAGTCCTGCTAGCCCAGTACTACTGCTCCGGAACACTTAGACTGGTCGGCATGTGATTCACTTCGTTCCTGTGTCTGTCCCTTCGGGGAAATGTCATGCGGTGACATCCGGAGTCCTGCCTAGCCTGCTACAGCCCGGTTCACCGGAGTCCTGTTAGCCTAGTGCTACAACCCGGATTCGAACGCTGCTGACCGACATGCTTGATGTTGATTCATGTATGCCTGTCCCCGTAAGTTAGTGCCACTTTGGGTACATGACTAGTCATGTCGGCCCGGGTTCTTTGTCATATGGATGCTAGCGACACTATCATATACGTGAGCCAAAAGGCGCAAACGGTCCCGGGCCAGGTAAGGTGGCACCCGTGGGAATACCGTGCGTGAGGCCGCAAAGTGATATGATGTGTTACGTGCTAGATCGGTGTGACTTAGGATCGGGGTCCTGACAGCTGGCCTTGTTCAGCCAGCTGGAAGCCTTGGATGCCTTAGTTGAGAAGCACCTTGACCTCGCCACACAAGGCGCCGCTCCTTAGCCGCCGATCGGTGGCCCGGCCGGCGCACTGAGTTGAGGAGGAGGAGGTCGTACGTTGATGGATGCATCTTTCTTCTTGCCTCCTGTAAACACCACTGCGATCGCATCATCGTGGCCTTAATTCTTATTTTGCTATTGCATTCTTGATACAGTCCATACAGACATGTGCGATCCCTTTTCTCAATACAGACATGTCTGTTCCAGTCTTATTTTGATTGGCTTGAATGAAGGTCTATCCTGCCATTAGGTGCCGCAGCGCGTTGTGCTTGTCGTTAGGCGCCGCGGCGCGCTCCGCTCGTGTCCGTTGGCACACTCTGCTCGCGTCTATTGGCGCGCTATGCTTGCGCCCATCGGTGCGCTCGGCTGGTGGACAGCTTTTCCTTGCGTGTTCAACTGCTATATGCATATATATTTATGGTTGCTCGCCGTTGAGGTGACCGTGGAGCACTCTGCTTGCATCCCTTCACGCGCGCTCGGCCAATGGTTGGGCGTGCGCACGATCATGTCGGAGGCCCCGTATGCATGTGGTTGCACCGCGCATGTTGCCATGCGATGTAGTTACGTGCGTCACGCTGGAGTTACGCGCTGCAAATTAGAACTGCCATCAGGGCCTGCCGATATTCCTGGCCGTCCGGCTTCCCCTTTAATTCCCGCGGCCATTATAACCTTAGTCTCTTCAACCTTTCAATCGCGCCCCAAAACACAACAAGCACAACCACGACGACACATAGAGAGGGGATGTTCGATGGTGCTCCAATGGACTTCAGCGAGCATAGAGTGGAGACCCACACGAGGGAGACGGATCTCTCGGTGGTGTACACCATCGACCCAGCCATGGTGGGCGACTAAATCAACAGCATTGAGCAGTTGCTTGCTGGAGACAAGTACAAGGTGGTCGGCATCGACCTCCAGTACACCACCGGTCGTCCCGGCATAGATCAGAAGGTCGCCGTCCCCCAGTTGAGCGTGCGCCATCATGTCCTCATCTACCACTACTGCATGGCCACAGAGCCCTGCGACCATTTCAACAGGTTTGTCAACAGCACCGATTACAAGTTCGCCATGGTGGATACCAAATACGATTTTAAAGCGCTCAATGTTACGGGCTTGGACTGCAAGGACCTTGTCGAAATCCATGACCACTACAGGGTCTGGGGTAGCACGAAGCAGGACTCCCTGGTCGAACTTGTCTCAGCCATCATCGACCCCTTCTACAAAAAGATGAAACGGGATGCCCAGATAACAAGTCCCGTATCCTGGCACGGGGCCTGGATGTGGCAACTGGATGAACCTCAGCTCAGGTTTGCGGCCAAGAGCATGTACACATGCTACGAGATGCATAGGCGGATCGTTGACATGAGGAAGTGTCTCTTTACCCAAATCGACGAGCCCGGATCGAGCCACAAGCAGGGAAAGCAGCGCCACAAGAAGTAGATGATGATCAGATGATCGTTTATGCTAGTTAATCATGCATGTAATATATAATTTACTTTATTGGTGTGTGGAAATGTCATGTGTGTAGTAGCCACCTATGTAATTATGCATGTAATAGTTTACTTTGGTGTGTGCAAATGCCATGGTTGTAGTAGCCACCTATGTAAGTGGATGTTTAATTTGGTTATGAAAGCATGTCCTTATAAGTGTGTGTATATATATATGTTGTTGTTCTATATGAAATCCCATCGCACAACACACACATCTTATTAACAACAACTGTCTGTGTTCTTATCGGTCTACAGAAACATTTCTGATTACAGGCATGTTTGCCGCGTATCACACACATCTTGTTAAGTTGAACCATTTATGTTCTCATGTCTCAACGCAAACAGTTCGTCCGAGTGAACCGCATGCCGTATATCGCACACACCTTTGATCTGGTTGATTGTTTCTTTTGTGTTGCCTAATCACAAACAGTTCATCCGAGTGAACCGTATGTTGTGTATCGCACATGCCTCCATCTGGCTGCCCGTTTCTTTTGTTCCTCCTCATCGCAAATAGTTCATTGAACTGAACCATATGCCCTTCATCGCACACGCAACTAAAACCTGAACCTTGTTTGATGCATCCGTCATCGCAAACGTTTTACACATTTCTGACGGTTTTCATACAACACCATTTGTGATTATGGCATCGCATACAGTTTCTCGAAGGGTCTCTGATCGTAGTGTTGCGTTAGCAGCATCCTACAGTAGTGCATGATCATGAGCAGCATGACAACCCAAAGAAAGGAACCGATAGCGGGACTATTTTCCTTGGAAGATGTTTCTTACATTAAAAAGTAATATAACATATCTCTCTGCGTACCTTTGTTTATAAAAATGTATGACCGGATTGCCTTGTTTGTCCTAAATCTTTGCTCTTATAAAGGCTTTATAAAGAAGGACAAACACTCCCCGGCTGCTGGCCGAGGAGGTTGAAGCCGATGGTCGATCAACAAAGTTTTGTACAATGCGGATCCGAGAATTAATGATGTAAAATACTTGGATACATAGGATCATAAATTGCGAGTAAAGTCGATTTATTGTAGCCCATCTTTTAAAGACCAAGGGGCACAATCTCGCTGAGACAAGCGAGCAACTTACATAAAGCTCTCCTAAATCCCAAGTGGCATCGATTTCCTATCTATTAAGCCCCTTGGGGCCAACATTGGCGAGCCCAGCTTTCGTTGGCTCTAGCCCCTTTAAGAGATCTTTATTCTCTTTTCGAGAAGTTTGTGTTAAACACAACAAATTTTTTCTGTCAAATGGATATCGATCCTTAATTCGGCCACCCGTGCCCACATTAAGGCTCGGGGGCTACTGGGCTTTGCACTCATTAATTATAAATATTAAAGGGGCACATCGATCCCCTGACCTGGTGTTGCTACCCGACCAGTGGCTCGGGGGCTACTACATTGCCTATTCAATGCAGAAAATTCAAAGTGCTCAGTGTTCGGCATAACCGAACTATGGACAAGCGCGTCTTCGGACGACAATAAGTGCCATATGGGACTTATCCAGCATCAAGCTGATATATCACGGCGACTTCTCACGACCCTCTCTCAGGGGCCCGTCCGCCGATCACTATCTATACCTACTAATAAAGCAAGGTGATATTCTTAGTTTCGTCCCGCATCTAATTCTACGTTACATGAAATACACGAGGTGGTACTAAACCGCGGAGCCAAGTTTCGTTAAAAAAGTTCCGGGCCTGTGTTCGTTCTCTTTGGGTCGTACGTACGTCAATATCAGTATATGTAAATTGCATGGGCCGACATGGGCCTAATCCACACATTTTTTGGCATTTTGGGAGGAGCGAAAAAAAAAACCAGCCGTGTGAGACTCGGACACAGGACCTCACCGGCCGTGGAGAGGACCGCAGCCAACTGAGCTAGCAAGCTCTTCGAAAATAAAAAGGGTTCTTCATACAATAGTCTCATATCGATATTTTATATCAAAGCTCACCAATTTATATAGATTTGCAAGTAGTCTTAAATATTAGCAAGTGACCTCAAAAAACAAAAAACAGAGGAAACAATGTGCCAAAGGAGAGAAAAGTACATATAAGAGGTCACATGCACGACACAAACATGTTGGATTGACTCTAATTACAAGGATTTGTGGGCTTGCCATTGCCTGATTGGCTCTAATTAAATTAACTGAGATTTGAGGACATGATAAAAGCATATATGCAGGACTCGGTGCATATGCATGTACGCTGGTTGTGGCTCTAATAAATGAAATTGTGGGCTGCCATGGCTTATTGGTATGCATGCACTCGTGTTCATATCAAGGCATCAATTTTCTCTCCCGTTGCAACGCACGGGCATTTGTGCTAGTTACCTCTAATATATTACACTGCGTTTCTATTCCTATGTATGCTGCCGAGCTAGGAGTTGATCCTTAGGCCGAATTCATGACCTGAGTCTCAGAAGCTACTAGGATCAGCGGTTTCATATTTTCCTTCAGGAGCATCTCGGATTTTAGGCTGACAGACACCTTCAGGGCTACTAGCAATACATCTCGTCACCAAATAAATTTATACGCATCAGAAATAAAATCCGCAAACAATTAGCCCATGACCGAGGTGCTGAGCTACCTCAGAAGCAGTTCGGCATATAGCTCGGATGGAAGTGGCTGGCTCCTTAGAGGGCATTTCTAGCATTAAGCTTGGCTAAAACTTTTTGAACCAAGGTGATCTATGGCACCTTTGATATAGTCCGGTGTTGGAGCTTGGACATAGTCCAGCGTTGGAGCTTGGATACAGTCTGGCGTTGGAGCTTGGATATAGTCCGGCGTTGGAGCTTGGATGCAATCCAGCGTTGGAGCTCAGACACAAGAGGACACTGCCACATGGGAAACACTTCAAACCTGAGGTGCGGCATAAAAATAACAAGGCATTGATAAAGGCCAAAGACTTAAAGGGCTCCTCGGATACCCGACATGTGAAATCTTCAGATTTAGTTGGGCAACCCTCCAGATAGAAGATGGGAAGATTTATTGAACCAGTTTTCAAGATCGACGACCGAAGACGAAGAACAGTTCGGAAGAACTGAGGAGCTTCCCCAATTTGAAGACCGGTTCAGGGGGCTACTGACGGTGTCCTGGATTATGAGGTACTCACCATGTCGTCTCCCGATCAGTTGGATTGGGCTGAGGACCCCCATGGCCATTCACTCATGGGCCAGTTCAGACAGCCGATGTATACACAAGGAAGATTCCACAAGACATGGTGATCAAGACAAGGACTCCTTCCCACCGGCGTATTCGACTAGGACTCTTGTTATCCTAGGCCTCTGGTACATTATCTAAGTCGAGGCTAGGCTAGTCGATAGGGACAATTCTAGATCATTATTATTCATCATACCCTTAGGTTTTAGACCACAACATATGATCTCGAGGTAGATCAACTATGTACTTGATACTCCATCAATATAAACAAGAGCGGGACGTAGGGTTTTACCTCCATCAAGAAGGCCCGAACTTGGGTAAAACTTCGTCTCATTCGTTCCTGCTACCATTGATCCGAGGATCCACAGCTCAGGACCCCCTACCCCAGGATCTTCCGGTTTTGACACCGACAGTGGATGCTTGTATGTGGGACATGCACGTGAATCTTTGTACTCACCACGGTACAATATACAATCATTCACAGAAGCATGTATCTTCTGTACTTCAAGTTCCAATGGGCAAACAATTCTCTTCGCTTCATTCGTGCTTCTGGGGAGCACATTATCTTTCGGAAGAATTTCTTTGAAAAGACCTAACATCTCTGTGAAGCCCTTGTTTGATAGACCATTTGCTGCTTTAAATCTAAGAAGCACCAGGGTGGCACTCAACCTGGAATATTTCTTTTTGCAACCTGGATACAATTCTTTCTTGGAGTACACATCAATGGTTGGCAGATCCTTGTACCCAATCATATCCTTTTTTGGGCCCTCGAAATCTGCAATCATAGCAGCAAAATCTGGCATATAAAGATCGTCGTCATCTGCATCGACGTCTTGGTTTTCCAGTGGGCATTTCGGCTTTCCAGTGTTCCATTGGTAGCTTGACGCCTCTGCCCCGATGTTAGATTCAACATCCATGTGACACTGATCGGGTTTTGGCATCTCGCTGCCCTGGGTATCTTCATCCATGACCTCCTCTTCACCGTGTTTGGTCCAACTTGTATATCCATCCATGAATCCCCTAGAGACTAAGTGCATCTAGACATCTGCAACTTCATGCAACTCTGTATTGGCACAATCAGTACATGGACACAGGATGTAACCGCATCACCAATTCTCCTCTTTGTACTTTCAGCCAAATTCATGAACTCTATCATGCCACTGATAAATCTGCGGTTTTCCGATTCTTCATCCATCGAGATCGTCCCATCTGCAGCACACGAATGGTAATTAAAAACAAAACAACAATATTAATACACGGATTAACTGCTGCCCAAAGATGCGTGCATAAATCACAAGGTTTTATTTTAATAATTACTAAGGGCACTCCATGTTGTTATGCAGACGTGCAATGACAAAAAATAATGGCCAGTCAATTTACACGCAGTGTACTAGTACAACACTACCCTTAGGAATTTAATACCTTAATTAAGCCACTCACAGAAAGAATACCTTAATTAATTAGCCGCGCGGCAACCTCCACCCAGCAGACAGACAAGCGTGATGCGGCGGCAAGCCGAGACAGTAGGGTCGAGGAGCAAAGCTTAGTGCGGCTGCCGCCTGAAGTTCGACATCCACTATCCCGCCATCGACCGCGATGGATGTGCTCGAATCACACCGCCGCCGACCTCGATGGTTGAGCTCCTCCTATCTCCCACCACAGATCGAGGATTGACCTCCTATGATGCCGCCACTTCCCACCGACCAAGGATTGACCTCTTCTCCGGTAGCCGCTGCCTAGGCCGCCGCCGCCATCTCTATACACAGAGCGGCTGTTTTTTATGGATATATCCACAGAGCGGATGTTTACATGGTATTTCACCGTAAATCAATTATATGGACAGGGTAGTACATCACATACGGTTATGTAACGACAACCGTGTCTAACCTACGTTGTCTTCTCACACGATTTAGTGCAGAAATTGTGTGTGACGTTGTAATACCTAACACACAAATGACATTTATAAACAGTGTGCCGTATATAACATATAGTGCCATAAGTAGTTCCCGGCCGTTAGCTTATCTCCATAGTTCCCCATTTCCCCCAAATCCCTACATAGCCTCCAAATTCCCTCACGTGGCGCTGACATTGGGGGAATGCGGATGAGTGGTGCTGATGGTTTCGGTGCGGCTGCTCCTGCTCGTATCACCGCCACAATGGCGGTCGCCGCCAGGCACTTGCCTAAGGTCATCAGAAGGCAGGTGTACTACGGATCCGAATCGTCCTGTTAGGTTCCAATCTATCCTGGTCTACTTTAGCATGTCCAAAGTATAGCTCCTCGTTGAATCCGTCCTGAATGACCCCCCTCCCCAGGATCGTATCTGCCGCCGGAGCCGAAGCATGACTCCAGACTCCCACAACATGAGTTCGACTACGAGTTTTGCGCCACCGAGAAGTACCAAAAGCTGAGTTGTGTGCATGGGCACACTCCCGCTCGACGTGTATGCATGGAGGGATTTTACATTGGCAGGCGTTTTCTCAGTTGCCCCTTAGAGGTTAGTGCTAATTAAGTTCATCATTTTACTTCAGTTAATGCCACCGCTCATCTAGAATACTATTTAACATTGGCAGGGATATGAGGCTTGTGCCTTTGTTAACTAGCTGGATGAAGAATGGCATGGCAGGGCTCGGAGTGTTATCACCAAGCTCACAGAAGATAACATAAAGCTGAAGAAGAAACTGGCTGATCTAGAATGTACAATCAGTATGATGAAGCAAGAAAGAATCAATCACAAGCAACAGGTGAAAGAAAGAGACAAGAAGGAACTAGCATGTGTAGTTGTGGTTGTCGCATTAGACATGTTCTATGCGCTGTTTGCAATGATGATTAGGGGTTTTGTTTGATAGTATTGCTAAAGCACATCTAGATGTGCTCTAAGTAATGCACATCTAGGTCCTATGCCATTGATGTTACGCGAAGATTCGTGCAGATATTTTTCTTTGTCTTTTTTGTTTTCCTTTCTAGTTTGATTATTACTGGCTTAATCAATAAGAAGAGCTCAATGTATTGCTTGCCAACTGTCCTACTCTGTTCGTACCGGTACCGGTGCATAATCCCACAACTCGTTCCTTGTTTTTGTCCTGAAAAAGGAAACCAGCCAAATAGCCAATAGGAGTCCTACACAACCGAATTTGGAGCAACTGGGTACAAATAATTGCGGTTGATTATATCAACGGTTAAATAATACGTCAACCCCCACTTCAATTGGCAGTTCCTCTTCTCTGCATACCCCGCTTAAGTGTCCACCATCTTCATCGTCCCCCGCAGGCCACGTTACACACTTGCACACACTCTGCAGCCATATTGAGCGACAGCGAGGACGACAGTTCGGCCAGCAGTTTGGCGCCCAATGATAGGTCAACATCAGAATCATCCCGCTCGTCTTCCATGAGTCCGGAATCGAGCCCAGACCTTGATTTTATCCGGTTCATGGAAGGGACGCCGCCTCCGGAGTCGTCAGACGACAACCAGAATGATGAGGAGCCGTCAGAAGACGAAGAAGAGGACGACGATGATGATGAGGAGGAATGGTCGAACGAGGAGGAGGACGACAACGACAGCAACGATGATGACGATGGCGGCGGCGATGAAAATCCAACGGTCAACGGCAAGAAGCGTCCTCGCCAAGACGATGTCGCGGGGCCATCCAACAACAACAACAACAACAACAACAAGAAGAAGAAGAAGAAGAAGAAGAAGAAGGACTAAATTAAGCAGACTGTATATATCTATGTTTATCCTGTCAATCTCATCGCAGACGGTTAGTAATATGTATTCGACAGAGATCTTCTACATTACTGCCCACAGGTTGGTTTGTTGAACTGTGTGTCGTGACGAGCACACAATTCACAAAAAAATACCGTATGGGTTGTCTATAATGATCGCACACAATTCTGATTACCGACCTGTTTGCCGGGTATCACACACATCTTGTTACGCCGAATCATTTGTGTTCACCTCAATCATCACAAACGGTTCATTGAAGTGAACTGTATGCTGTATATCGCACACACCTTGACCTGGTTGCCCGTTTCTGTTGTTCTGTCTCATCGCAAATAGTTCGTACAGATCAACCGTATGCCCCTCATCGCACACGAAACTAAAATATGAACCGTGTTTGATATATCATCCATCACAAAAGTTTTGCACCTTTTTGACGGGTTTTTTACATCACCGTTTGCGATTAATGCATCGCACACAATTTCGTCAAAGGGTCTCTGATCGTAGTGTCGCGTTAGCAGCATCCTGCAGTAGTGAAATCATATCCTGGGGACTACACGCACACAACTAGGAGCAAGAGTATTGTACCAAGCTTTAGCATCACCCTTTAATGAGAAAGGAAATAATTTGAGAATAAAGTAATAGAGAGTCTTCTCATCATGCGTAAAAAGGGTGGCTATTTCATTCAACTTAGTAAGATGTGCCACAAAAGTTTTAGTTTCCTAACCATGGAAAGGATCAGATTTAACCAAAGTAATTAACTCTGGGTCGACAGAGAATTCATAATCCTTATCATCAATAAAGATAGTTGAGGTAGCAAACTTAGGATCATATTTCATTCTAGCATTCAGAGATTTTTATTTATACTTGCATAATAATTTCTCTAGATCATCTCTATCTCTGCAAGCAAGAATATCTCTAGTTGTCTCCTCATTCATAACATAACCTTCCGGTACCTTAGGCAATTAATATCTAGGAAGGCTAGTTCTAGCAGGTGTTTCAGGAGTTTTAGTTTCAAGCTCATCATCAAATTCAACAACATCATGTTGTATTACTCTAGAAATTTATTTATCAAGAAATTCACCAGGTGGCACATCATCATTATCAAGCAAGGTACTAGCATCATCATAAGCACTATCCATAGCAGAAGTAGCATCATCAATAACTTGCAACATATTAGAATTAATAGCATGTGGTGGTGTTGCAAGATTACTTATAACAGAAGGTGAATCTAAAGCAGGACTGGATGGCAGTTCCTTACCTCCCCTCGTCTTTGAGGGAAAAATCTTAGTCTTAGCATCCTTCAGATTCTTCATAGTGATAATATGGTAATGATCCCAAGTGACTCAAATAAATATAGCTATGCTCCCCGGCAACGGCGCCAGAAAAAGGTCTTGACAACCCACAAGTATAGGGGATCGCAACAGATTTCGAGGGTAGAGTATTCAACCCAAATTTATAGATTCAACACAAGGGGAGCCCAGGAATATTTGAGGGTATTAGCAGCTGAGTTGTCAATTCAACCACACATGGGGATTAATTATCTGCAGCAAAGTGATCAGTAGCAAAGTAATATGATAGTTTTGATAATAGTAGCAGCAGCAACAGTAACAGTAATAGTGATAGCAGTAATTTTGTAGCAAGTGTAATAGTGATGATATATAGTAGTAGTAACTTAGCAAGAACAATATAAGATAAATTCGTAGGCATTGGATCGGTGACTTTTTGGATGATATTCATCATGAGACAGTTATAACCTAGGGCGATACCGCACTAGCTCCAGTTCATCAATATAATGTAGGCATGTTTCGTAAATACTCATACGTGCTTATGGAAAGAACTTGCATGACATCTTTTGTCCTACCCTCCCGTGGCAGCGGCGTCCTATTGGATACTAAGGGATATTAAGGCATCCTTTTAATAGAGAACCGGAACAAAGCATTAACACACAGTGAATACATGAACTCCTCAAACTACGGTCTTCACCGGGAGTGGTCCCGACTATTGTCACTCCGGGGTTGCCGGATCATAACACGTAGTAGGTGACTATAACTTGCAAGATCGGATCTAGAACATGGATATAATGGTGATAACATAAACGGTTCAGATCTGAAATCATGGCACCCGGGCCCAAAGTGACAAGCATTAAGCATGGCAAAGTCATAGCAACATCAATCTTAGAACATAGTGGATACTAGGGCTCAAGCCCTAACAAAAATAACTCGATTACATGATGAATCTCATCCAACTCCTCACCGACCAGCGAGCCTACGTAGGAATTACTCACTCCCGGTGGGGAGCATCATGGAATTGGCGATGGAGAAGGGTTGGTGATGACGAAGAACGAAGATCCCCCTCTCCGGATCCCCAAACGGACTCTAGATCTGGCCTCCCAATGAAGAACAGGAGGTGACGGCGGCTCCGTCTCGCGGATCGTGATAATTCTTTTTCCCTGATTTTTTCTGGAAAAATAGGATTTTATAGCATCGGTTTCAGGGTCTACGGGGGCACCGGGTGGGGACAACCCACCTAGGCGTGCCAGGAGAGGGGCGCGCCCTAGTGGGTTGTGCCCACCCAGGTGCCCCTCTCCGGTAGGTCTTGGCTCCAGAAATTCTTGTTTATTGTATAAAAATTCCTCGCAAAGTTTCGTTCCATTCTGAGAACTTTTATTTCTGCACAAAAACAACACCATGGAAGTTTTGCTGAAAATAGCGTCAGTCCGGGGTTAGTTTCATTCAAATCATGCAAATTAGAGTCCAAAACAAGAGGAAAAGCGTTAGGAAAAATAGATACGTTGGAGACGTATCACGTAGCACCAATGATTTTGCATGCCCCCCCCCCAATCTTGCCTCGGTAGGGAGATGCAAAATCAAGTGCTGCATTGGATTGAAGAAGCCCGGCGGAAAGATCTTCTCTAACTTGCAGATCAACTCTGGCGCCAACTCTTCCATTTCTTTAGCAGGCGAGACGATAGTTCTTTCGCACAAAGAACGCGGAAGAAATAACTTAGCTCTGCCAGTACTAGCCATTCATCCTCAGGGATGAAGCCACGCAACATCACCGGCATTACCCGCTCAATCCATATGCGCCAATCATGACTCTTGAGACCAAATATTTTCAATTTTTCAAGACTCGCTCCCTTCTTTAGATTCGCTGCATACCCATTGGGGAACATCAACTGCATTTTCACCCACAAGATAATTTCCCTGATAGTTGGCCTTCCAAGATTGAACCATGCCTTTGGCTTTGTCCAGTTCTGCTTTCCTTTCGGTTCTTGCATGTTTTGTAATGGTCTATCTCATAGCGCCTCCTGATCGACTCTAGCCTTAGTATTATCCTTTGACTCCCCCTCTATGCCGAACAATGTACCAAAAAGTGCCTCGGCAATATTCTTTTCAGTGTGCATCATGTCGATGTTCTGTGGGCAAAGGAGGTCTTTGAAGTAAGGCAGATCCCACAAGCATGACTTGTGAGTCTAGGCGTGTTTCGAATTATACCCCTTGAAATACCCTGGACGCTTTAGATCTGGCTCGAGAGCATTTAACTGATCCAGGGTCTCTTGGCCTGTCAACACAACTCGTGCAGACTTTTTGACAACTCTACCTTTGATGAAGTTCTTCTTGTCTTTCCTGAACTTATGGCGAGGATGTAGGAACTGTCTATGCAAGTTGAAGCAAGAAAACTTACGACCGGCCTGAATCCAATGAAACTCAAGAGCTGCCTTGCATGTGGGGCATAGGAACCTTCCATGCACACACCAGCCAACCAATAGTGCATACGCCGGCAAGTCATGCGTCGATTACATGTACCAGACACACATTATGAAGTTTTGTTTGCTAAAGGCGTCGTATGTCTTGAACCCATTGTCCCAAGCTTCTTGCAATTCATCCTTAAGCGGATGCATGTACACATTCATATTCTTCCCCGGATAGTTGGGCCCTGGAATTATCAACATCAGGAAAATGTTCTTTCTTTGCATAATCTGTCTGGGGGGAGATTGAGTGGAATGACAAATACGGGCCAACAACTGTATTGGGCTGCCGTCAGACCAAACACGCTGAACCCATCCATGTTGATGGTGACTCGGGGATGCCTTGGATCTGCCGCTTTTTCCGCATGTAATGCATCGAAGTGCTTCCACGCTTCACAATTCAATGTGTTCACCATCATTAATTTCCCATCTGCATCTAGTTGGGTTATTTTGCCCGTTTTGTGCCATGTCATATGTCTGGCCGTGTCTTCGACCATGAAAAGACGTTGAAGTCTTGGTACGATTGGCATATACCGAAGAACATTAACGGGGATTTTAGTCTACGTCTTCTCACCCATACCGTTGTCTACCACAACATACCTGGATGACTTGCAAATGGGACAATAGTTCAAGTGCATGCTGAAGACTAAATAAGGCACATCCTTTCTCACAGGCATGTATCTTCTCATAGGGCATCTTAAGATCACGGAGGATTTTGTCTGACTGGTACAGGTTTGCATGTAGTACATGGTCTTTGGGTAGAAAACCTCCAAATATTGTCATCATCGCGTCGTAGCTTCTCTGCCCAAGTTGAATTGAGCCTTCAGAGCCATTATTTGTGATATGGAATCCAGCTGACAAAGCTCGATGTGCTCGTGGAGAGGACGTTTTGAAGACTCCGACATTTCATTGAAGGCCTTTACAGATTCCTCCATCTCATCGTCTGAGTCCCGAGCATCATCAAAGTTTTGCACCATATCTTCCATCCCGGTACCATGCTCGTCAGTGCAACGACGAACCACCTCGGCTCTGGCACGTTGGGCAGACTCACCATGAAATGTCCAAACCGTATAAGCAGGCGTAAAACCAAACTTCTGCAGGTGTTACTCATTTCAAGCTCATTCCTCCTATTATAGTTGTCGCACCGGACACAGGGGCACCAGGTTTTTCTCTGGCCATTTGCAAATCCGGCTCTCACAAACCCCTTGGTTTTGTTAACCATTCATCGGTCATGTCTTCCTGACTAGTGTCACTGGTGTACATCCACGCATGATCACTCATATTGCCTAGCTACTGGACACACAAGAAATATATACATAATTCAGCAAACCATATCCATCAGTTAATGGAGTTTGTTAGTTTTATTACGTCCATGCAACCTAGACGCTAATAGGTAAAGATAGGTCCTAATCCCGCCCAAGTATGTGTAGATTGGGTTCGTTTTCCCATGCTCTGCTCTGGATCCGACGAAAAATTTCGGCAGCACCTCCCCCTTGTTCTCCTGATACACGTCTCGGCAATAAGCAGAGAAGATGTGTACCCGGAGAACAACAGGGAGGCACTGATGAAATTCTGCATCAGATCCGGAGCAGAGCATATGGGAAAATGAACCCAATCTACACATACTCGGGATGTCCATGGATAACATTGGACAATTTGAAAGAATCATGGTTATAAATATGCAAATGCATGCATATTTATAGATGTAACCCTTTCGAAAGGGAGACACATAGTGGTCACGCATACTGATGATTGAAGAGGAGATGTCATTTGTCACGAAGACCGGAACAGAGCAAATGAAGGGGGAGGAGGAGATGTCATTTGTGCTCATCCACGAACATAGGGTCGGAGCTCGTCGAACGCACAGGGAGGTCATCGAACACCAGACCCTCGCAGCAACGAAACAACTGCACATTTAAAACCACCATATCAACACAAATATGATGTTTTTTATGACAAAATCGAAAAATGTATGACCTAACTCACAATTCACAAATATATGACCTCATCGGCCTCTGGAAGGCCGAAGAGCACATTTTCGGTCAACAGGAGTCCAAAAAGGTGTCGGGGGTGTCGTGTCGGGGTCGGGGTGTTGTGTCAGCATCGGGGTGCCGTGTCGGGGTCGGGGTGCTGTGTCGAGGTCAGGGTGTCGTGTCGGGGTCGGGGTGCCGTGTCGGGGTCGGGGTGTCGGGGTCGGTATGGCAAATCATCGACCCCTCGGCGACCCTCGATCCTCGACACCTCGACCATCGACCCCCTTTCCCCTCGACCCTCGACTCCTTTTCCCCTCGACCCCTCGGCGACCCTCAACCATCAACCCATCGGCGACCCTCGAGCATCGACCCCTCAGCGACCCTATTTGTCTACTTTTCCCACTTATTTTTTTCATCATCTTCTTCTACTTCTTCTTTTTTTCATCATCTTCTTCTTCTCCTTTTTCCTCTTCTTCTTCTTCTTATTGTTCTTTTTTCAACTTTCTTCTTCCTCCTTTTTTTCCTTTTTCCTCTTCTTCTACTTATTCTTCTTTTTTTCAACTTTCTTCTTCTTCTAATTATCTAAACCTAAACCTAGCACTAACCTAAACCTACCACTAATTAACCTAAACCTATCAATAACCTAAACCTAAACAGCAAAGAACAGTAGGAAAAATACAAAAAGAAGCCCACCTTGGCTTTGGCGGTGGTGGAGGATGGCCAATGGAGGATGGTCGCAGGGAGGGTGGAAGATGGCCGTAGGGGGGACGGCCGCGGGAAGGGTGGCGGCGGCGCGGCCTGGCTCTGGTGGTGGGACGGGTGCATGGGCCGCCGCAGGGCCGATGTATCCTTGCTCCGGTGATGGGGCGGGGCGGGACGGGTGACGGTGTCCTGGACTAGGGGTACTCACCACGTCGTCTCCCGACCAGCTGGACCGGGTCGAGTGCCCCCATGCCGGTTCATTATTGGGCCAGTTTGGACAGCCCATGCCGCATACAAGGAGGATTCCACAAGACTTGGTGCCCAAGACAAGGACTCCTCTAAACCCTAGGCCTACGGTGCATATATAAACCGAGCCCAGGCTAGTCAATAGAAAATCTAATATTCATTAGAACTACCTCGTGGTAGATACATGTACTCTATACTACACCCTAGATGAATACAATCAAAAGCAGGATGTAGGGTTTTACCTCCATCAAGAGGGCCCAAACCTGGGTAAAATCCCGTGTCCATGTTACCATCGCTCCAAGACGCCTAGCTTAGGACCCCTACTACGAGATACGCTGGATATTGAACCGACATTGGTGCTTTCATTGAGAGCCTCTAGGTCTCACCGTGGATCGATGAGACAATCAGGTGATATTTTCTAGTTAGATCTGTCCTACACTAGTTTATTTCTTTGAGAATTATTGTTCTCGAATTGCTGCATTATTTTGCAGGTTCATCTGACATCGATTTCGATCTGAGATCGGACCAAGAGAATTCACACGCCGGCAGCCGCTAAGCCTCAAAAGATGTACGGCTAAGGACTGTCCAAGCCAGAGATGGTTCCCCAAGCAGGCCATCCGAGTGCCGGCCTCGCGCCGCACACAATCCCTGATTCCAGGCGACCCGGGTAAGATAGAATAGTCCTACTTGGACAGCACACATCATTGTTTAATTACTCTGGGGCTGCCATATCACGTTGAGGTAGCATGGAGACCAGGAGGTGTTGCATCGCGCAAAGCACCAAGACACCTTGGAAAGCTCAAAATTCATGGAGACTAGCAGTACATGCCCACGTGAAGGACTCCACTCAACAGTATTAATTGATCATTATGCTTCTCGAGGTCTGGTCTCCATACAAGGCGGCACTAGTTTGTTCGTCTACAGCCTTTTAATCTTGGATTTTTATGTCTCGCTCCTCCCAACAAAAATATCAGGTTATATTTTTCTAATTACCTGTGTTATATATTAATTTCCACAGAATATTCTCTCTGCCTGTTTGCATGGTTTTTTGTGTGTAGATATTTTACGACCGGTTTACAACTTAGTCCGCCGGTCGACGGCCTGACGCGCCTGTCCGGCCGGTTCCAATCCAGCCAGCTTCATCTATAGTCAAACCGGTGCCGCATCCGCAGCTCGGCCTGCTAGCCGAATTCACACTACATTACGCGGTCACCGCACCATGTTGCCACTCTGCCGAGCCGACCTCAGGTTTTAACAGGACACATCGTCACCTCGGCGTGCCGGAGTCGCCGTCCCGCTCATATCGCCAAGTGGTGTCACCACCTTGGCACACTAACCTGTGTAGGAATCACCTTGCCATGGCCTCGTTGAGCCGACAAGCCACGGCACCGTTGTCGGTGTCAAAACTAGCGGATCTCGGGTAGGGGGTCCCGAACTGTGCGTCTAAGGTCAATGGTGACAGGAGATAGGGGTAAAACATTTGTTTTACCCAGGTTCGGGACCTCTCTATGGAGGTAATACCCTATGTCCTGCTTGATTGATATTGATGAATACGAGTATTACAAGAGTTGATCTACCACGAGATTGTAATGGCTAAACCCTAGAGGTCTAGCTTGTATGGCTATGGTAATGAATATCCCCTATCCGGACTAAGTCCTCCGGTTTATATAGATACCGGGAGGATCTAAGGTTACACAAGGTCGGTTACAAAGAAAGGAATCCACATATTTGGTCGCCAAGCTTGCCCTTCATGCCAAGGAGAGTCCCATCCGGACATGGGTGCAGTCTTTAGTCTTTGTATCTTCACAGCCCATCAGTCCGGCCCATGGCTAATAGGCCGGACGCCCGAGGACCCCTTAGTCCAGGACTCCCTCAGTAGCCCCTGAAACTGGCTTCAATGACAAGGTATCCAGTGCGTAGATCTGTCTTCGGCATTGCAAGGCGGGTTCCTCCTTCCGAACTCCAAGATAGTCTTCGAACGTATTGATCATGTCCGGACCTGTAACACACACCACACACAACCGCGGAGAGAATATAATAATCCACGAGTCCAATCCGCTGACAACTTTTTACAACATGACATCACGTCTGCCCGGTGATAATTTCGAACTATTTTTCGTCTACCGCTCCATGTTTCGAGACAATGCACGTGTACAGTGATCCCGACTCATAAGTCGAGATCATCGAATGCACGTGTACAGTGATCCCAGAGATCAATGCTCACTGAACACACAGAAGCTGAATAACAAGAGTCTTACATCCATACATACCGTCTTACACAAATTATGACCATTATGGTCAAGTCTTACATTGATAAAGCCTTAAGGGCTGAACATCAAATGAAACACAAGCAGCAGAAATCTTCGTCGATAAGTAGAACCCATGCCATCTGCCTTAACCCTACAGGCATTCTGACTGGGAAACGTCATAGTTCGCATGTTCGTCTCCAAAGAACTCTTCTTCGAACTCATGTTCTTCCATGCCTGGCCAATTAAATAACCAGTGGCAAGCCAATGAGTACTTTGAATGTACTCGCAAGCAACCCATGTTTTGGTTCAAGGTACAACAATGCATGATATAGGTAAATTTTTGCGGAAAGCTAGTTTTGAGTGCAATGACATGTTCAACAACTTGTAAGACATGCATCAGGAGAATTCAATTAACCATGAGGATAGGTTACAGATATCAACATAAATAGAGTGGGCATCAACCCAACTCAATCATGTCAAGTCCTTTGACTTGACCCCAGTAGTTCTTCCCACTTATCCAAACACATACACTGGTTTGCAAACATGTGGACGTAGTTTAAGCAGCACCGCCCAACTGTCCTTGACCGTGGACACGGCTATTCGAATAGTTTTACACTCTGCAGAGGTTGCACACTTTACCCACAAGATCCGGGGAACTTCCGTGTCATCCACGACCTGCGGTACCTCAAGTACCCGGGGTGAGCACCCGATCACTATCTTTCCCTAGACGACACTAACAACGAGTCCACTCGTTGTTCCGTATCCTCACGATATACAACATACGAGACTCACTCGAGATCGTAACATCTGAGAGGGGACACAACGGTGTATCCGGTGCCCTGTGAAAACAGTCATGGCCGCCCTACCTGGCACGACCCCGTCCCGAGAGAGCGCACCAACAACTCTCCCGTCACTAGTAATGTGGGCTCCAAACTAGTATCGGCCTAGGTAATCAATAATGCCCTTTCCCATATAAGGGTAGAGTGGTTGCGCATGTAAGGTTGGGACAGTCGACAAATCTTAAATCTAATCCGTTTTCGAAAACAACACACACCCTTGCCTCGGTACACCAATTCGTCATCAAGTGGTTACCCATCTCATTATCTCCCTCGGGCATAAGTGGCACCCGACGGGGTTTTCGGAAAGTCCTTTTGAAAATACTTTGTCTCCATCACCATGCATATACCCGTCCCTTTTGCGTAGCACTACTTAGCCTCCTATCTACTCCCACCGGCATAACCCTCATAAGAAGGTAGGGTCATGCACAATGCAAGTATCAACAAGGAGGAAATGAAGGCAACCCACCAAAGTGGCTACCATCTCATCATGATTCCGATGCAACAATAATAAAGTGCTACATGAAATGCATAAAAAGGGTTTCATAGACATGGTCAAAGGGCTTCTTGCCTGGCTCAGCAAAGTCTTCTGGGCCTTCAAATTCTTCTGGTCCAACTCCTTCGTCGGCAACGCAATCTATCGTTGCAAAATAATAACGAGAAAATAAGGCAATAATAAAATAGAAAAACCAAAGTGCTCAGAAAAATGTCAACTCATTTTTGTAAAATACTAGGTGGAAAACTAAGAAGGGGAAAATTCCTAGTTTTGGATTTGGAGTAGCAGAATAGGAGAAATGGGTTTTCAAAGGTTTATTTAAATGTTTAAAATCACATTTAAATATTTACAGTGAATAAAAGGTTGTCGGATTGGAATGAAAGTTGCACCATTAAATAGGTTGCAATACTTTAGGAATTTAGGAATTGGAATTAATTTATTTGGACAAATAATTAATTCTGTGGAATTTTTGGAAAAGTGACAGAAAAAGAAAAAGAAAAGGGCCCTGTGCCTGCTGGGCCAGAACAGCCGCAGGGCAGCAGGCCCAGCCAGAGAGGCGGCCCAGTGCACTGGTGCACGCGCGTGCGCCAGGTTCAAACCTGACGGGCGGGGGCCAGGCGTCAGGCGTGAGGCTGACGGACGGGCCCCACGGCCGTCGTCGTCAACCCTGGGTCAGAGAGGGCAGCGAGCTCACCGGCGACAATGTAGGCCACGGCGAGGTCAGGCGAGGGTACGGCTGGACTCAGCGTCGAGTCGTCGTTCGGGTGGAGGTGGTGGACGTCACCGGAGTTGCCTGGCTCGCCGGCGACGAGGTCTTGCGGCGGAGAGGCTTCAGGCATCGACGGCTCCGGCCGTTTCCGGCTGCAAAAGAGGCGGGGAAGAAGGGGGAAATGGTCAGGGGTGCTCGGGAGTTCCAGATCGAGGCAGAGGAGGAGCAGGGGAGGCCTGTACCGTGGGATCGACGGCGACCCGAGGCGGCGGAGCTCGAGCTTGATCTCGAGCTCGGGCTTGTCTGGAGAGGGGTGAGTGGTGTAGGGGGTGTTTAGGGGAGTGAGAGAGCGAGTGGTGAGGAGAGGGGGGCTCTGGGAGGCCTTTAAGTAGGCGAGCCACGGCTCACCATAGACCCATGCACCGGCGAGGTTGTTGCCGTTGCTGTGGGTCACGGGGATGCGCGTGGACATGTCTGGGGTGTTCCTGGACGTCGACTACGTCGGGAGAGATAGAGAGAGGGAGTGGGGAGAGGTCAAGGGCGCGCGCGTGTGAGCCGCACCATTGGCACGCTCGGGCGGCCTCTGTTTGCTAGCGCGGAGGCGCGGGGAGGAGGAGAGAGGAGGGGGCCGACCGCGTAGCGTGTTGCGGACGCCGAGGTGCATCGGCAGGCGCGCGGGGGAGGCCCGAGGTGGCCGGAGGTGGTTGGAAGGGGGCGGCTACAGTGCGGGAGCGCACTGTAGCGCGCTCCAGAGCGCCCAAATGGCCGGCATGGCCATTCTTTATGCATGGTGAGCGCGTCTTTTGGTGTCTGGCAGGTCTAGGAGTGAGTAAAGAAATGGGGTGGTGCATTGGATACCATGGATCCCCACTGGAGTGAGGAGGGAGGTGAGGAAGAGGGGTACAGGGGCTGTCTAGAGGGGTAAATGAAGTGGTTTCACCCCTCAATCATTGAGCTGAGGTGCAGCCATTGTTACTGGAGGTAGAGGAGGTCTAGGAGGGGCTGTGGTAAAAAGTTGAGTTCAAGGAGAATAGTTTTAGTGGTCAAAATGGTGATTTTTGAAAAGTGGCAGAAGGTGTTTGATAAAGGTTTTGGCAAGCAAATGATTTCCAATTGCCATGACACTCCACAGGGTGAAATGACACATATAATTAGGGCCTCTCACCAATTTGGAGCTTATTTGGGTAAAGTTGCCAATGCAACTTTTGTAACCCTAGAAATGAGCAGAAATAGACTTGTGTAGATCTAGTTGAGCATAACACTTCTCCTTGGTGCACTACTTGGTGTAGTGGCCTCCTTTGGTCAAATGAACATGCTCACAAAAGTTGAGGTCAAGGAGAGAAAGTTGGTAGTACAAACTTGCTCAAATTAGGTTCTGAACAGAAAGGGTTATGGGGCAATTTGGTGGACCAAAATGATCTTGATTGAAGTGAGGCTTTTCAAGATCATCACAATATGCATTTGTGATTTGCTGGATTTTTCTTGGATTTTTATGGAAATATTTCCTGTAGAAATATTTCAAATCCTTGAAATGGGAAGAAATGGTTTTGGGAGGTTTTGTCCAATATTTTGAACATGACCATGTGTTGAAACTCTTATATATGGGAAATATATGCCCACTGAGTTTCCCTGATTTTTGTCAAATATTTTTAAAATAATAAAATAATTTTTCCCTATTAAATACCATTTCTGGACTTTAGAAAAAGCTTTTAAATAAAATAGGAAAATAACTTTTAAAATTATATTTTTGGGGTTTATGGGAATCCTATATCTAATAGGTTTCAAATATACCTTTTGAAATATTTTTCACACCCCAAATCAGGTACTTGCAGTGCAAACCTCAATCCAGGGGTTTTTCGAAAACTAATTTTTGAAAATACTATTTGGCCAAATTATTTTTGTAAGAAAATACTATATTGTACTATACACATGGAATGATCATTGGGCAGAAGTTTGGGGCAAGGAGATGAAGTACAGAAGGTGGACTAGTTGACTTTAAAGAGCACTTGAAAAATCACAGAGAGAAAACCAACTCCAAAATAAAAGCCAAATAATGCAAAAGTTTTTGTTGGCCCAACTTTTCTTGCTTTATTAATGCAAATGACATGTTACAAAATGCAGGGTGTGACAGACCTACCCCCCTTACAAGAATCTCGTCCCCGAGATTCCTAAACTAGGCTTTAAAGAGATACGGAAACTCAGATCTAAGGTAGTCTTCACGTTCCCAGGTTGCTTCTGCTTCAGTGTGGTTGCTCCACTGGACCTTGAAGTACTTGATCGTGCGGCTTCGAGTGCGTCGCTCAGCCTCATCCAAAATGCAGATGGGTCTCTCGCGGTAGGTCAAATTGGGCTGAAGGTCAATGGCTTGGTGATCGACGTCCTTGTAAAGATCAGGTTTGTCTGGAACTTGGAGACACTTCCGGAGTTGTGACATGTGGAATACGTTGTGCACATCGGATAGTTCAGGTGGCAGTTCCAACTGGTAAGCCACTTCTCCACGTCGTGCGGTGATCTCAAAGGGGCCGATAAATCTTGGTGCGAGTTTTCCCTTAACGTGGAAACGCTTGGTTCCCTTAAGAGGAGTTACTCGCAGGTATACATGGTCTCCAACTTGGAAGTCTACTTGTCGGCGACGAGTGACAGCATAGCTCTTCTGTCTGGACTTAGCGGTCTTCAGTTGTTCTCTGACTAGCTGAACTTGCTCTTCTGCTTCACGGAGGATTTCAGGCCCAAATACTAGTCCTTCTCCGGTTTCTGACCAATTGAGGAGTCTGCGGCACTTCCGACCGTACAATACCTCAAATGGTGCCATCTGGAGGCTTGACTGATAACTGTTGTTGTAGGAGAACTCGGCAAAAGCGAGGCAATCTTTGCACCTACCTCCATATGCTAAGACACAGGCTCGGAGCATGTCTTCGAGTATCTGATTCACTCGTTCTGTCTGACCTCTGGTCTGTGGGTGGAAAGCAGTGCTGAAGGACAACTTGGTCCCCATGGCCTCTTGGAACTTCTTCCAGAACCTTGAGGTAAACTGGGTTCCACGATCTGACACAATCTCCTTGGGAACACCATGAAGACTTACAATTCTGTTGATGTATAGAGTCGCTAGCTGGTTGCCATCATAGGTAGTCTTCACAGGAATGAAATGGGCTACTTTAGTCAAATGATCGACTATGACCCAGATGGAGTCATGTCCCTTGTTTGACCTAGGTAGTCCAGTGATGAAATCCATTCCGACTTTATCCCATTTCCACTCGGGAACCTTGAGTGGTTGGAGCAATCCAGCAGGTCGCTGATATTCAGTTTTGACCCTTTGGCATACATCACAATTTGCAACATAGGTGGCAATCTCCCTTTTCATGCCATGCCACCAGAATCTTTCCTTCAAGTCTTGATACATCTTAGTCCCTCCGGGGTGGATGGTATATGGGGTGTCATGAGCTTCTTGCAAGATCAAATTCTTGAGCTCAATCTTATTTGGTACACAAATGCGATTCCCAAACCACACAATTCCTTGCTCATCCTCTGAAAATCCTGGGGCCTTGCCTGCCTTGATCTTCCTCTTGATGCCTTCAATACTTTCGTGTCCCTTCTGAGCTTCCTTCATATCATCCATCAGGGTAGGCTTGACTTCAAGGTTGGCTAAGAATCCTGGTGCAACCAGTTCCAACCCGAAGCTTTCTAGTTCTTCATACAAGGCGGGTAGCCTTTCCTTAAGCATAGCATTCAAGGAACAAGCCTTCCTGCTTAATGCATCTGCTACCACATTAGCCTTTCCAGGGTGGTATTGAACACTGAGGTCATAATCCTTGATCAACTCTAGCCACCTTTCTCTGCCTCATGTTCAATTCCTTCTGAGTGAAAATATAGTTCAGACTTTTGTGATCCGTGTATATCTCACACCGCTTCCCTAGGAGGTAATGTCGCCATGTTTTCAGGGCATGAACTACAGCTACCAACTCAAGGTCATGAGTAGCATAGTTCTCTTCATGAGGTCGTAGTTGCCTTGAAAGGTAAGCTACGACTCTGCCCTCTTGCATCAGAACACCTCCCAGTCCGGTTCTCGACGCATCACAATATATCACATATTCCTTGTGTATATCTGGTGTGGCCAGAACTGGGGCGGTGGTCAGTCTCTTCTTTAGCTCCTGGAAGCTCTCTTCACACTCCGGCGTCCATTCAAACTTCTTGTCCTTCTTCAAGAGCTGAGTCATGGGTCGGGCAATGCTTGAGAATCCTTCAACGAACTTGCGGTATTATCCCGCGAGTCCGAGGAAGCTTCTGACTTCCTTCACATTTCTTGGGGATTGCATTTAGTCACGGCTTCAATCTTAGTGGGATCGACCGACAATCCTTCTTCGGTCAAAACATGACCCAAGAATCCAACTTCACGCAGCCAAAATTCGCACTTGCTGAACTTGGCATACAGTTGGTGCTCTCGAAGCTTGTCTAGGACCATCCTCAAGTGTTGCTCGTGCTCTTCTTCCGTCTTTGAGAAGACAAGAATGTCATCAATGAAGACAACAACAAACTTGTCCAAATATTCCATGAAGACCTTATTCATGAGATACATGAAGTAAGATGGGGCATTTGTCAATCCAAAGGACATGACCGTGCACTCATGCAGGCCATATCTGGTTACAAATGCCGTCTTCGGAATATCTTGGGGTCTGATTTTCAGCTGGTAGTACCCAGATCTGAGGTCAATCTTGGAGAACACCTTGGCCCCATTGAGTTGATCAAACAGATCTTCAATCTTGGGAAGTGGATACTTGTTCTTGATTGTAACTTCATTGAGGGAGCGGTAGTCAATGCATAAGCGGATGGTACCATCCTTCTTTGCCACAAACAGAACAGGTGATACCCAAGGGGAGGCACTAGGGCGGATAAATCCCTTCCTCAACTGCTCTTCCAGTTGCTTCTTCAATTCTGCTAACTCTTCCGATCCCATTCTATAAGGCTTCTTATAGATGGGTCCTGCTCCGGGTATGAGTTCGATGATGAACTCAATATCTCGGTCAGGAGGCATTCCCGGTAGCTCATCAGGAAAGACATCGGGGTATTCGCATACTACCGGCACTTGCTCCAATCCAACTTCTAACAGAGAGTTGACTTGGTTGGCTTGAGCAGAGGAGGGGTTGGAGGCAAATTTAACTTCGACTCCTTGGTCATTGGTCACAGTGACGGTCCGGTTGGCACAATCTAACAAGCCTTGGTGCTTGATGAGCCAATCCATTCCTAAGATCACATCCAAGCCTTGCGATCTTAAGATGATAAGGTCTGCTTGGAAGTCTACCCCATTAATGATAATCCCGACTCCTTTACATCCTATCTTGGCTCTGATCTCTGCTCCGGGGGTTTGTACCACCATAGGGTTATTCAGGGGTGTAGGGGTCATGCCACTTTTTAATGCAAACTTTTGGGTGACAAATGAATGCGTGGCTCCAGAATCAAACAAGACAGTTGCAGGTGCTGAGTTGACAAGGAACATACCCAGCACGACGTCTGGGTCTTCCTGGGCTTCTTCTGCAGTGACATGATTCACACGACCCTTGCCGTTGTTGGGCAGGTTGCGGGGAGCTTGGTTCCTTGGTGGCATTCCACGGCCTTGTCCTGGGTTCTGCGCATTGGGGCGTAGGGCGTCGGGCTTCTTGTTGGGGCAATACTTGGAGTAGTGTCCTGCCTGACCACATCCGAAGCAAGTGACTTGATTGGGGTTGCTGCTCTTGCCGGCATTGTTATTGGGGTTGTTGTAAGCTGGCCTGGGGTTGGAGTACTGCTGAGGTGGATAGTTGGTGCGGGGTGCAGGAGCTCTTGGCTGCTAATAGGTTGGCTTGACCGGGGCTGGCTGCCACGGGCGAGGCTTCTGGTTGCTGGAGCTACCCTTGCTGATCATCTTGCGCTTACGGGTATCATCCAAAGCACGTCGCTTGTCCTCAAGCATGAGTGCCTTGTTCACTAGATCAGGAAAGGTCGGGCAGTCACACACAACAAGCGAGTACTGCAGAGTCTGGTTAAGGCCTTCCATGAAGCGCTCCCTTTTGGCAGCATCAGTGCTGACATCTTCAGGGGCATACCTTGAGAGAACACTAAACTTCTGCATGTACTCCTTGACAGTGCTACTACCTTGCTTTAGGGCTCGGAACTCACGCTTCTTGATGGCCATGATTCCGGAGGGAATGTGGGCCTTGCGGAATTCTGCCTTGAAGTCATTCCAAGTGATGTTTCGCTCAGCATGCATGGCCTTGAATCCATCCCACCAAGCTCTAGCAGTTCCCCCGAGACAGTGAGCAGCATATGCCACCTTCTCACGGTCCTCAGTGCATCCGACTAGTTCCAACAGATCCTCAATGGTGCAGACCCAGTCGTCTGCATCCAGGGGTTCAGCTGTCTCGATGAAGGTGATTGCCGTTTCCCACCGGCTGGCGATTGACAGCTTGAGCAATCATCTGGAGGGCTGCAGTGTTGGCTTGGCATTCCTCTCAGAAGGCTTCGAGAAGCTGAGCCATGTCCATGTTTCGAGGTTGTGGCGGTGGTGGAGCTTGTCCTTGGGTTTGGTCCTGACTGGCTCCTTCTCCGGCTTCTTGCTGCTGGGTAGAGGTACCAGTACGAGTTACAATAGGCATCCTGTTGGAGCGGTCAAGGTCTCATGATTGGGAAAGATGGGGAAAGCAATATAGATGGGACGCCTAGTAAGGGGGTTGGTATGACACTAATTGTTTTCATGCAAGGGCCAAAAGGCCAAACACATTCATTAAAATCCAAATGGGTGATGTAGTCGCTTACAAGTTCCCGAAGGAAAGTACGACATCCATCAAACACATCAAAAGCAAACACAATACTACATGGTTTCATATGAACCATCACAAGGACTCGACTTCGCATAGGGGTACATGACCTATCCTACCGTAGGGGTTACTAACGGGCATATCCGGGTTGCGAATGATGCCTAAGTGGTGGAATGCTCGGTCGCGTAGTCTGGCTCTTCTGGGTCTTCCTCCTCGTCATCGGTGGCCTGACTTTCCTCTTCACTTGAAGGGGTGGGGGAGTGGAGGAGCTCAACACGGTGTTGCTTTGCCGGTGGTGCGAAGAGCTTGCGGTATTCCTTTGCACTCATGCGGTGTTGCTGTGGTGGTTCTCCATCCTTTGGGGGTCTTCCGCCTCTGTATGCGATTGCGGGTTGTCCAGGGGGAGCACCTTCCTTCTTGATCCTATCCGTCTTTCCTTGTGCTTGAAGAAGAAGTGCCTTGGTCTCATGAAGTTCCTTTCGGAGTTCCATTGATTCAGAGGCCAAGTGTTGTGCCAAACTATCAGCACAAAGGCTGAAGTAGGTCTGGAATCGAAGTGGAAGTCCTTCTTCTAATGGTGGAGCTGGTGCACTGCTCTCATCCTCACCTTCCTTCCGATAAGGCAAGAAACGGGTTGCCAACTCATCTGCCATCTCTGGAAGAAGGTCTTGGAGGCGGGTGAGTGCCTTAAGGGTTGCTGTCTCGACGGCAAGAACCAATGTTGCCATTTGGGGTCCCTCGAAGAACCAGCTTGTTGGAGAGTCATTGGCCTTCACGATCACTTCCACATGATACTCCGTCTCGGTGTCATTGATCCAATGCTCATGGTAGGCGAAAATGGGGGCTCGGTGAAACTGGCACTTCTTGAGGCTATCCTCGAGAAGCACGGGAAATCCTGTGGTCAGGAAGTCTTCAGGTACGACAGCCATCTACAAAGGTTGAATGGGAGAGGTCATTAAGGGAAATATATCTTGGGTTGGGTAAGTTTTAGAAAAGAAGAGAAGTCTAGATGGTCTCAAGCTAACTAACGCCCATGCTAACTAAGGCTTCCTATAGTCAGGATGGCTCTGATACCAGCTCTGTGGGGACCCCGACTCATAAGTCGAGATCACCGAATGCACGTGTACAGTGATCCCAGAGATCAATGCTCACTGAACACACAGAAGCTAAATAACAAGAGTCTTACATCCATACATACCGTCTTACACAAATTATGAACATTATGGTCAAGTCTTACATTGATAAAGCCTTAAGGGCTGAACATCAAATGAAACACAAGCAGCGGAAATCTTCGTCGATAAGTAGAACCCATGCCATCTGCCTTAACCCTACAGGCATTCTGACTGGGAAACGTCCTAGTTCGCATGTTCGTCTCCAAAGAACTCTTCTTCGAACTCCTGTTCTTCCATGCCTGGCCAATTAAATAACCAGTGGCAAGCCAATGAGTACTTTGAATGTACTCGCAAGCAACCCATGTTTTGGTTCAAGGTACAACAATGCATGATATAGGTAAATTTTTGCGGAAAGCTAGTTTTGAGTGCAATGACATGTTCAACAACTTGTAAGACATGCATCAGGAGAATTCAATTAACCATGAGGATAGGTTACAGATATCAACATAAATAGAGTGGGCATCAACCCAACTCAATCATGTCAAGTCCTTTGACTTGACCCCAGTAGTTCTTCCCACTTATCCAAACACATACACTGGTTTGCAAACATGTGGACGTAGTTTAAGCAGCACCGCCCAACTGTCCTTGACCGTGGACACGGCTATTCGAATAGTTTTACACTCTGCAGAGGTTGCACACTTTACCCACAAGATCCGGGGAACTTCCGTGTCATCCACGACCTGCGGTACCTCAAGTACCCGGGGTGAGCACCCGATCACTATCTTTCCCTAGACGACACTAACAACGAGTCCACTCGTTGTTCCGTATCCTCACGATATACAACATACGAGACTCACTCGAGATCATAACATCTGAGAGGGGACACAACGGTGTATCCGGTGCCCTGTGAAAACAGTCATGGCCGCCCTACCTGGCACGACCCCGTCCTGAGAGAGTGCACCAACAACTCTCCCGTCACTAGTAATGTGGGCTCCAAACTAGTATCGGCCTAGGTAATCAATAATGCCCTTTCCCATATAAGGGTAGAGTGGTTGCGCATGTAAGGTTGGGACAGTCGACAAATCTTAAATCTAATCTGTTTTCGAAAACAACACACACCCTTGCCTCGGTACACCACTTCGTCATCAAGTGGTTACCCATCTCATTATCTCCCTCGGGCATAAGTGGCACCCGACGGGGTTTTCGGAAAGTCCTTTTGAAAATACTTTGTCTCCATCACCATGCATATACCCGTCCCTTTTGCGTAGCACTACTTAGCCTCCTATCTACTCCCACCGGCATAACCCTCATAAGAAGGTAGGGTCATGCACAATGCAAGTATCAACAAGGAGGAAATGAAGGCAACCCACCAAAGTGGCTACCATCTCATCATGATTCCGATGCAACAATAATAAAGTGCTACATGAAATGCATAAAAAGGGTTTCATAGACATGGTCAAAGGGCTGCTTGCCTGCTCAGCAAAGTCTTCTGGGTCTTCAAATTCTTCTGGTCCAACTCCTTCGTCAGCAACGCAATCTATCGTCGCAAAATAATAATGAGAAAATAAGGCAATAATAAAACAGAAAAACCAAAGTGCTCAGAAAAATGTCAACTCATTTTTGTAAAATACTAGGTGGAAAACTAAGAAGGGGAAAATTCCTAGTTTTGGATTTGGAGTAGCAGAATAGGAGAAATGGGTTTTGAAAGGTTTATTTAAATGCTTAAAATCACATTTAAATATTTACAGTGAAGAAAAGGTTGTTGGATTGGAATGAAAGTTGCACCATTAAATAGGTTGCAATACTTTAGGAATTTAGGAATTGGAATTAATTTATTTGGACAAATAATTAATTCTGTGGAATT